>NW_012117766.1:1437258-1487205 GCF_000951035.1 Colobus angolensis palliatus
ATCACGCTACCTGACTTCAAACTATACTACAAGGCTACAGTAACCAAAACAGCATGGTACTAGTACCAAAACAGAGATATAGACCAATGGAACAAAACAGAGGCCTCAGAAATAATACTCATGCAGTATTTTTAAAAGACAATTTAATTGTGAAGATGATTTTACCATCTTGAGTCCATTTACTATGTATGTTTTTTGGGGGACTTAATGATTAAGAACTTCCACAAACTTAGCAAGATTTGAAGAGTTTATGTTTAAGTGATGAAATATTTGTCAAAGATTAATAATATCCATCTTCTTTTGCTACTATCTCCTTGAGTATTTTCTTTTTTAATAGAATGCTTCTGATTGTCTTTATTTCTTCTTTATCAAAAGAATACCAAGGGCATACTTTTAGGAGTTTGGTACTTTTAAAGATTTATTATAGAAAAAAAAACTTCTATCCTTATGACTTTTAACATTTAATACCCTTTTTTTTTTTTTTTGGCTGTTTTATCTATTTACCAACATATTATTTTAAAAAGTTGTTTATAATGTTAGGTCTTCATTTTCTGTTGTAGATATCTATTATTTTCCTACCAGAAGAGATAACAACTTGCTTCTTTTTATCTCGTTGTTTCCACATTTCCAAAATGTTTATCATTTTTTGTTAATTACTTGTCAATGATTACATATTTGTGACTATATAAACAGTATTTCCCACCAACACGTGATGTGCATTTTTTAAACTCATCATTTAGTTTCTCTTAGAGTTCATAATTATCTCACTTTTCATTTTCTTTATAAAGCAAATGATTAACTCTTATGGAAGTGTAATTCTCCTTTCAAGACATTAAAATAAGGAAATATGTTAGTTTTATTTTTTGACTTGTAAACAACTCTTAGAACTCAAATTTTTCCCTTCCGATTTGGAAAGCATTATTTCTAGTCTTGCCTTCAGTTATTTTCCAAATCTTTCCCTTTATCTTCTGAATTATCTTCCTCTCTTTTCATTGGTGGATTCCATATCTTCCTCTAATGACTTGTCATTTTTGTGGAACACACAAACATCCAGCTACCAGAGACTTTGCATGTCTGAAAGGGACTTTATTATACCTTTCAATGTATTTCACCCATTTGTTAATGTTCATTTGTTGTGCTCTGGAATTTTTTTAGGTCTCTATACCAGTGCATAAGGGTTTATTCTTATTGGGCATTTGAGTGATATAAGTCTTGTCAATCAGCTCTGGAAATTTTCTGCTGTTATTACTTTGATAATTGTATCTTCTTTTTTTATTCTTTGTTTTAATTCTTTGGAGAATTTCAACTTTATCTTCCAGTGTGTTCATTGATTTAGTTTCAGTGATATTTTATCTTTCAGAGGATAATATATTTCTATACATAAAATTCTTCTAGTCCTTTTGGCTTTTTTCTCTGTGCTCTTTTCTCATTCTTAGTTTTATTCCATTGTTTTCTTGATCTATTCCATTTAATAATCTACTCTCAAATATCTGCATTCCATGTATTATATACACATACATGTGTGAGTACTATATAAAGAAATATTATATACATCACTATATATCTCTGCATATATAGAGATCACATTTTTATTGAAGAAAAATGTTACATAAATATGTAAATCACAATTGTATAGTTCACTGTATTTTCACAAGCTGAACATATTAAGGTAGTCAAAACTCAGATGAAGAAGCAGAATTTTACTACTACCCTTGAAACTTTATCGAATTCATATAAATGAATTCATGAGGGAGAGGGCAAGATGGCTGACTAGACACAGCCAGATGGAACAGTTCCCACTAAGGGATGAAGACAAGTAGCGTGCTACTAATAGGTCTTCAGAGGGAAGGCATCCGGAGTAGATGAATCAAAGACACAAGCTCCAGGAAAATGGGTGAGCTGAACTGGCAAGAAACAGCTAGCTCTGACCATACGTCTATGAAACTCTGGCAGAATAAACCCCTCAACCGCCAGGAACAATTGAGTTGGCAGGAAGAGCTGCTTAAAGAAGTGGTAGGGGCAGTAAGCCAGCCAATATGGAGAAGCCCAGAGAGTTTTGTATAGGAGTATCTGTAGTGGAGCATGGCCAGCGACAGTTATCCTCCTAGTCTCTACTTTCTCCCATAGAAAACATCAGCCATAGGGGAACAGCTGGTCCTGAATGCTCCAGGACTATCTTGCAGATCAGATGGAGCTGGTCTAACCCAAGCACCCTTTGGTCTGCTGGCCTCTCCCAGTGCTCAAGCCTGGCCATGCCTGCTTGCAGGGTATCCTTTGGTGCCCTGGGAGCCCCCACCGTAGTTTCTGTACTGGCAAGCAGAGAGCTCTAGCAGGACGGCACCTACAGCCATGCACCAGCTCGCCCACTCTGTCCCCGTAATGCAGCTTCTTTCGGGCTGATGTTCTGGATTCTACTTATAGATACAAAAATTGTGAATATCTTCTTTCAACCTATGAGATTTTTTTCACTATTTTCGTTATTTGTTTATATTTTAGAATAAAAAATGTTACTTGGACATGATGAATGTCTTCATTCTCTGCTTTGGTAGTGAGGGTACAAGTGTGGCTTGCAGCCACACTGCAAAACTCCACAAGACACAAGTCTATGGAGTTTGCATTAACTGTATGTTCTGGTAGCTATGGGAAATACAGTAAGCAGAAATTATGCCTTTTATTATAACAGCACTTCTCTTATTTGTTGAGTTCAGGGAAGCATTCCTACTATCTTCAGGGACACATTCCCCTATATGCCTGTGTTTCCAAAAGCAGAGTCCTTGTATTTCAATAATTTCAAAAGCAAATTGTCATTCTTTTATGAGGGACACCTGTTATGATAGTGTATGTTTGGCAGAAAAGCATCTGGATTTCTAAATGCTACTTAAATAAAACTATTAAACAAGTATATTTAAGTTCAACTGTCATGATTCTATTCCAGCTGTTAATGTTCCTGATAGTGTTAATTTTGTAAGCCTTCTAATGTTCCATGGTAAAAATCCTTTTTATGGTTTTCTTCTTGCAGCAATGAGTTTTCAATTTTTTCACTGAGAAAAAAAATTAATTCATTTTTTCTCATCTTAAAAAATCTGTTTATTTTTGTCATTTAACAGGGACTTAAGAGGAAAGAGTAAAATTCTCTAATGTTTATTTTTCAAATTTTTACCAATGACAGGATTACCATTTTTCAATTGTCTCTTGTTCACAACTGTATACCTAAATAATTATGTTCATTAGGAAAAGATGTTTTGTATTACACACATATATATGCATATATAATTATATATATACTATCTGCAATCTGTAGATTAGAATAAAATATCATGCTCTGAATTATAGATTTAATTTTCATTTATATCTAGAAGTCACTTAAATATAATATCATGCTAATATATTGACATATCAATAATTAGAATTGTCATTATAGCAATTTCGGGTACAAGCTGCAGAATAGACACATGAAAGTTTAAGAAGATTCTGCCTGTTCTTTGTATATTAAAAAGTCCAGAGTATCTTCAGTTACCATTTACTCCACGAGCGCACAGAACTCTTCCTATTTCAAAAGTAATTCTTCAAGTACTCTCTAAAACTACATTTCAATATGTAAAATATTTTAAAACATGTGATATAATCCAAACTAAAGAACACTTTTAGTTACTATATTATAGAAGGATACATAGACATAATACATTAGAATATTTTTTTAAATAAAAAAAACTTCAAAGATGCATCTAAAAGGATATTAAATGTTTTGTGAAAAAAGATTTATTTGGAGATCTGTGTTCTTATTTGCATAATGATTAACACCAAGTTTTATTTACAAATGCAATGAGTATGAAAGGGAAACAAGATATACAGTTTTATTATTTATAACTATATGAATATTTATTTTGAAACCAATCTAATGTCCTGCATGCCTCATATAAAGTATAAAATACCTTATTTTAAAAGTAGACTACTTGAATTATCTTTCAAGATGCAAAATATGCTCCTTTGTGCACAATGACCGAAGCATCTCCGTACCCTCTTATGTGACAAGATAGTTTTTTTCTCATTCACACTATCTGCATATATCCATATTAATGGTTGTGGACATCCATTGTATTTGTTTACTGCATACATTTGATATATTCAGCACCATTTTCCTTGCCCCTCCAGAGCGAAGAGTGTTACAATGTAGTTGATGACAAGGTAGAACAGATTAATTCTAAGTGGGAATAAACATAGCATAAAAGGATGACTACGTGACACAGTGGGCTGTACTTGATGCAGGTATGGCTCTCACATGCTTTCTATGTGTCACATACTGTTAGCTGATATCATCCCCCCTCCTAAATAAAACAACAAGAAATATTTTTTAAAAGTCATCATAAGTCCTAATATTCCTAAATTCTAAATAGTATGACCTTACTGAATATGGCTACAACAGAAAGTCCCTATCTAAGACATATTCTTTTTTTAAAAAATGTTAATCTCCAAGGAGTACACAGAGAAACAGAGACAATAATGACTGTAAGTAGGGAGATATATTAACTACAATATGAGTTCCTAATAGGATGCTAACAAAAATGAGAAGGAAGAACGAGAAATGATAGATATGATGAAAGAAGTATCAACACACTTTTAATCACTTAAAACAATAATAATTACAAGGAAATTTATCATTTTCCAATGTGATTTCCACTCTTAAGATGAGTTCATGATATTTGTCATTTTTGTTCATGGCTAAATTTTTGGATCGCCCTCGGTAATTTGTCATCTTAGTCATTTAATATACAGCTCTACGCTTCTTTTAGGTGGCAATGTTGGCAGTTTCAAATCAATTTCTAGTTTTTTTGGCTTTTTTTATGGGACACTAAATTAGAATGTGTTATTGTTAGCAGTGTTGAACACTGTCAGGTTGTTGAATATCCAATGGTTTCTATTTAATGTTTCATTAAAATAAATTGTTTCCTATCAAAAAGACATCTTTATGAAGATAAATTGTCTCCATTTGTACAAGACATTTGTATATGATCTTATATAGAGAAAACCCGAAAGACTCCAACAAAAAACTGTTAGAAGTAATAAATTGATTCAGCAAATGTACAGCATACAATATCAGTAGACAAAATTTATAGTATTTCTTTTTTTTTTTATTTTTTTTTTTTTTTTTTTTTTGAGACGGAGTCTCGCTCTGTCGCCCAGGCTGGAGCGCAGCGGCGCGATCTCAGCTCACTGCAAGCTCCGCCTCCCGGGTTCGCGCCATTCTCCTGCCTCAGCCTCCCGGGTAGCTGGGACTACAGGCCCTGCCACCTCGCCCGGCTAGTTTTTTGTAGTTTTTAGTAGAGACGGGGTTTCACCGTGTTAGCCAGGATGGTCTCGATCTCCTGACCTCGTGATCCGCCCGTCTCGGCCTCCCAAAGTGCTGGGATTACAAGCTTGAGCCACCGCGCCCGGCCTGGCCTATAGTATTTCTATACATTAACAATGAAGTACCAAAAAATACAAAAAAGAGTTTTACTTATTTTTGATCCTATTTAAATAAACTTTATTTAAATAATGTCAAAAAATATAAAACACTTACGAATAAATTTAACCAAGGAGGTGAAAGACCTGTACAGTGAAAATCATAAAACAGTGATGAGAAAAAATAAGACACAAATAAATGGAAAACATCACATGTTCACAGATTATAACAATTAATATTGTTAAAATGTCTATGGCTACCCAAAATTATATACAAATTCCATGCATTACGTATCAAAAATACAATAACACTTTTTGCAATAATAGAAAAAATTCTGAAGTTTGTTTGGAACAACAAAAGGTTGTGAAAAACCAAAGCAATCATAAGCAAAAAGAACAAAGCTGGAGGTGATCTTGACATATAATACAAAGCTATAGTAATTAAAACAGTATGATCCTGGCATAAAAACAGATATATAAACCAATGGAACAAAATAGAGAGCTTATAAATAAATCCATGAATGTACAGTAAATTGATTTTTGACAAAGTTACCAACAACACAAATGGAGAAATGGCAGTCCCTTAAATTAGTAGAACTGGGACATTTCAATATGCACATGAAGAAAACGATATTGGACCTTTTTCTTACCCCGTATACAAAATCAATTCCAAATGTATTGTAGAATTAAATATAAGACATGAAACTAAAACTATTACAAGAATACATGGGGGAAAGGCTTCTTGGCATTAGTCTTGGCAAATATATTTTAGATATAATATCAAAAGCACAGAAAGCGGAGGCAACAAATAGACAATGAGATTGTATATTATATCAAACTAAAAAGATTCTGGATGAAAAAAGAAAACAAATCAACAGAGTAAAGATAAACTACAGAATGGAAGAAAATATTTGCAAACTATATCTTCGATAAGGAGTTAAAATCCAAAATAAATAATGAACCAAACTACCCAGTGGCCAGAAGATATTCCAAAAAAATGAGCAAGGCACCTTAACAGACATTTCTCAAAAAAGAAATATAAATGACCAACAATTATATGATGACATAGCCAACATCACTAATTAATCAGGAAAATGCAAATTAAAGGCACATTGAGCTACCACCTCTAACCTGCTAGAATGGCTATATCAAAAAGACAAAATTTAACAGGTGTTAGTGGGGATTTGGAGGAAAGGGAACTCTTATACACTGTTGGTGGGAAAGTAAATTAGTACAGCCATTATAGAAACCAGTATGGAGGTTCCTCAAAAAATTAAAAATAGAAATACCATATGATTCACCCATCTAACTACTGGGTATATGTCCTAGGGAATGAAATCAGTATGCCAAAGAGGTACCTACACTCTCTTGTTTATTGTAACACTATCCACAATAGCTTAGTAATGGAAGCCACCTAAGTGTCTCTGGATGGACGAATGGATAAGGAAACTGTGCTATGTATACACAATGGCATACTACTTAGCCTCAAAAAATAATGCAATCCTGTCATTTATAGACAGTAAGAATGAAATTAGAGGATATTATGCTTAATGCAATGAGCCAGACAGAAAGAAAAATATTGCATGATCTCACTTATATGTGGAATAAAAATCTGCATTCATAGAAATAGAACGATGGTTACCAGGATTGGGACAGGGAAGTGGCACAGGGAGATGTTGGTCAAATAATACAAAGTTTTAGTTAGACAGAAAGAATAAATCTTGGACATTTATAGTACACATTTGTGACTATAGTTAATAAATGTTATAATTGAAATTGTTAAGAGAGTAATTTGAAATGTTCTTATCACTAAAACATAAGTATATGAGGTATTTGATATGTTAACTAGCTTGATTTAATGATCCACAATGTATACAAATATCAAAATATTACATCATATACCATATATATTGTTTGTATTTGTCAATTAAATACATAAATAAATTGCATAGATTTCTATTACAAATTGAGCATTTGTATGTGACTTTGAACTGGTCACTTTGTCTCTCATAATAGCCTTAGTTCTTTTCCTTTGAAAATAGGAGTAGGAATAATCTACTTCTCCAGATTTCTATCTCAATTGTATAAAATACTCCCTTAAATGTATTCAACATATTACCTTGGAACATAGATAATGTTTATTAATTATAGAAATGATTATTACCATTAATAATCATTAATAAGTATATATTCCACAGCAATCCTTCAGAAAGACTTTTTACACTGAATATTGTTAATAATTTAAGAATATGATTAAAGTTGTGTAGTCAAATAATTTTAATTTGAATAAAGTTAAAAATAATTATTGTTAAAACCTATGACGATTTCTAGAATCATTAATATGCTGAGATGTTGTGACCATCTCAGAAGAATTTTTATTTGCAGCAGTTCCTAAACATATTTGACTACTTAATACTGGCAGAGGTGGGGGTGTTTATCTGAAGAATTGCATTCTATGGATTTATACTTCATAATATGCTGCTTCATAATTACTGTCCCCACCTTTTCATCCTAGGTATATTTCCCAGCTCAGGTTTAGAAAACGTGGACATCTTCAACTTACAATGCTTAAGGGCCTATCAATTCATTTATCATGTAAATTTAAGCTACTTTAGAATGGTTGTATGTGGAGCATATTTAGTCATTTTGGTCAATTTATGTGAAAATTAACATCTTTATTCATATATCTTGATACATTTTTTCCACGGTTTTCATTATCTTTAACACACAAGCACTGTTTTAAGACAGTTGCAATAAAACCAATATAATGTTGTATATTAAATAAAAACCAGTTTTTATTCTCAACTAGAATTGCATATTGAGAATTTCCTTTTATAAAGCAAAAGCTCAAAGAGATGTGATTGTTCACTTTAAGAAATATTTACGTGCTAAATGCTTCACTTGAAACACCCTTTTAACTTTTTGGCCTCATTTTTCAAACCTCAAAACTATTCATCTTGTATATGACCACAGAGAGAGTGGCAATGAAATCACACCATTAAAACCAAGACCTAGTAATTAATTTTGAAGTGCTTAATTTGTCAAATAAAAGTCACCATTGAATCTATAAAAACATAACTAAACAAAGATGAATTAACTTAGTTGTGAAGAAGTTTCTTGGAGGCAGGAAAGTGATTGTAATACTAAATCATCATTTAAAATATAAACGATTTAAGGAAGTGTTCCAGTAAACAATGAAATACAAGTCCATCCTTAAGAATGTTGTACAATTTCAAAAACACCAATATAATGCTTTGTATTTGGTCCAAAATTATTACCCGTGGTAGTATTTTTGCAATATCAGGTTGTTGAGAAAGAAAAAACAGTAAAAATAAACTGGTGTTCATCCTGTTTTTTCACCATTTAAAAATCCATGTGTCCCCAGCAGTTTATCTAATCTCTGAAAGTTTCATTCTAATTATTTTTTTGAGACAAGGTCTCATTCTATGGCCCACGCTGGAAGGCAATGGCATGATCAAGCTCACTATAGCCTTGACCTCCTGGGCTCAAGCAATCCTCTCACCTCAGCCTCCCAAGTAGCTGGAACTACAAACTCACATCACCACTCCGGGTTAATTTACTTTTATTTTTTGTAGAAAGGGGGTCTTGCTATGTTGCACAAACTGGTCTTGATCCCTACCCTCAAACCTTCCTCCCACCTCAGCACCCCAGGGTGCTGGGATTATATGCATGAGCCATCACATTGGGCTTAGTATCTAGGAGTTGCAATAAATAACATATTTTCCATAAGGTGATTAAGAGATTTAAAAGACATAATCCATTAAAATGTCTAACATGTATCCTCTTACTGTGTTTCTTAAAAAGAAAAATTATATTTTTTGAAAAAAAAGATTATGCATATCCACTTCACTTTTTATTTGTTTAATTATTTATATCTTTGATTTGAAAATTAAGTTTATGAGAAAAGCTCAATTATTTAAAAGGGATGTAATAACTATAGGGTAGTAGAAATGGAATTTAGATTTTTAAATAATCTTCTAGGCCAGAGATCAGATTATGTGTGAAAAAAGGAAATTGTAAATTAAAAAGGAAGTTTTATTTGTGTTTAGTGTTTTAATATTTTGGAAGAATGCATTTAACTGTTTACTATGCTGAGCTTTTTTTTTATTATTTACAGATATTTGTTTTTAAATTGTTTATCTTAAAGAATAAAAAGTTGAGTGCATTGTAATTTATGTTATTCAGAGGATTGATTAAATGGAAATCTAGATGATTAGGTTACAAAATAAGCATTTCTACTTATATTTTCCATTTGTAGGTGAATATATTTCATACTAACACTGCTCTTTTTGTGCTTATTATAAATTTGCATTTTAAAACACTATAAGCTATGCCATCAAATGAAATGAATAAATTTCAACAAAAATTGCCTGCAAATGGTTAACTAAATGTATTATATAGTGCTTCCATAAGTGTTGCTTTTCAAAATAGAGAATTATGTGATTTCATCATTTTAATAATAAAATGCAAGCTGATTGTATATTAATTTAAAGTGTATTTAGTTAGATAAAACATTGCTATTTTTGAATAATCTAATACTTTTACATCTCATTTTTCTGGCAAATTAGTCAAGAAGGAGTCCAGTATATTTTTTCATTAAGGAAGATTATGTTGGAAATCAATTTTCTTAAAATCTCGTGATCTATTATTAAATATATTTGAAAATGTCTATAAAGAATAGAAGAAATACATTTTAATGTGATGACTGCATGTATTATCAATTTTTTATTTGTTTTCTTCCTGCTCTAGTAACTCTTGATGTAACTATAATTTTAAAGCAAATTGTTACTAGAATGTTGGCATTTTAATAATTGCATTTCAAAATTGTGTTTCAAATGTTCATCGCTATAATCATTCTCACCTGTGGCCTTCAATGAAAGAGTAACAAATGCTAAGCGTACACGTTTTTATACATGTCTGCAATGTAAAAAGGTAATCTAAGTTTTTTCAGTTCTGTATTAAGTGGAGAGTAGGGAAGAAAAAAAATGCCTTTCTGTAAATCTGTATTTTTAAAGTATTCAGTAAAATGTTAGCTTTACTGAATCTCTGACTTAGAAGAAAAAATGAATAATGGGTAGGATACCTACCCATCTTTTGTTCATTGATTGAAGGCCCTGTGACAAGACAGAGTAGCAGGAGAAAAGTATGTACATATGACCTACCCCTGAAGCAGGTTGTACAATCCTCAGGTGAGAGGTGTCCTCCTCTATACCGAGAGGAGAACAACATCCTCGTAGACAAAGACAGAGGAACACAGAGAGGAATCTGAACCAGCAATCCTTGCTAAATTTCCTCCAGTTTCCTATGCTTATGATCTTCTTCAGGGATAAGTCAGAAATTATTTTCTGCACATGCTGTTTCTCAGATTCCTTCAGCTAAAATACTCAAAATGTCAAGGTGCCATACTTTGGGATAGTATGTTCTGAACTCCATCAGGAGCATGAACATGGACACATTCCAGATGAGAAATAATCACAAATCATAGTTTTTATGGCCACAATTTTTATGCCAATCCCAGAGAGCAACAACTTACATAGTTAAATGTCAGATATCTTTCATGCAGTCATAAAATATTGTGGTTCAAAAGTGATTTTCAATATCAGATTCATGGTTTCCTTTAGCACTTGCATACAGAATTAGAAGACTTTTTCTAATTTCAGGAAGGTTAAAATTTTAGTAGAGGTTCTCCTTGACTGTAGCTTTTTAAATCTGTATTTTTAAAGTATTCAGTAAAATGTTAGCTTTACTGAATCTCTGACTTAGAAGGAAAACAAATAATAGAAGGCCAAAACCACTATTTTGCCCTTAAGGAATGACTATTCCATCAATAAGCAACAAATAAAACAAAACAAAACAGAAAGTATCACCGGAACACTATAGTTCAATAGATGACATCTTTGTATGTCTGAGGAAATAAATACAAATGCAAAACTTAATTCACTGAAACTCCTGTAGGTTTGAAAAATTCATCTCAGATGCTGTTATCACAAACTTTCCTTTTCAAATTCTCACGTTTAGGAAGCTCTTACAGACTAAGATTGAGCCCTCTAAGAGGCCTAGATGTTCAGTATTCCTAAGATTGTCTTAATAAGAAAGCATCAATTTGTATTACCATACTGTGTCTGTGAGAGAGAGAGAGAGAGATAGAGAGAGAGAGAGAGAGAGAGAAGGCAGGAAGGAAGGAAGGAAGGAAGGAAGGAAGGAAGGAAGGAAGGAAGGAAGGGAGGGTAACTGTTGCTTCTTCCTGACATTATTATTTTATTGTTACTGTTATTCTTCCCCCTCAGTACACTTTCTCTGTCTAGGAATCTTTGTTATCTTTTACAATTCATTTTTACCATTGCTGCCCTGGAGATTCTTTCTCACCTTCCTTATTGGTATTTACTACTACAGTATTTTTCTTAACATTTTGTTCATAATTACTGTGTTATTTAGCACACTGAATAGTAGTGATCTGTTTTACAGGTCTATTTCTAACTCACACTGCCAACAGTGTTTGCATTAAAAGTATAGATTGCACTTTACTTATTTTTGTATACACTGCACATAGCAAGGGCTTGATACATATTAGCACTCTTAACTGTATTCACGCCAGAGGAAACCCATTGCTCACATACTCTGTGATGCTCAGTTCACACCATGTTTATTTTAAGGGAGGAAAGCAATATAGTCTTTTAAGGGTATATCTCAACCAATTTGATGACATTCACACTTCTTTTCATTGAACACCTGCAGCAAAGGTCAACTGCAACATAAATTGAGCTTTGATCCCAAAAGCATCAGAAATCAAACTCTTCACTTTTTTACAGTTATAGCTGGAAAACGTCTTAATTGTGATGTTGATTAATACACAACCCAAAGGGGAAAAAAAGTAGAAAATGCCAAATACTTCTACATCACAATTTGTGACAAAATCCTATAGGGAATAGAGATATAATGAGATTAATTTATAAACATGAATACTCTGCGGAATAATCTTATTTCATGTTTATTACATGGAAAAGAAAACTTCAAACAAATCCCTTGTGATTGCGAGAAGTTACACTATCTTTTTCCATGGTGTCTTTTTCACCTAGCCATTTGTATGGCACATCCAAATATACTAACATAAAGCATTGGACTTGACTACTGTTCATCCTTCATCATCTTCTGCAACCTCACAGAGCAATAAACCCCATTCATGATGTCCCTAAAGTAGTTCAACCGGGATATCAAATCTTAAAATGGTAGCATGGACAGAGTAACGTGGTAAAATAGAAGGATCTGATGGCCGCTGAACAGCTTGGAATCATCTTTAAGTTTTCGACTTTTTAACTTGTTTTTTTTTTTTTTTCCTTTAATTTGTTGTTGTACTCCAGGATGCACTATGTTATGAGGATTTCTTAGATAAATAATACTTGTGTTATTTTTATATGCAAGACAACTTTTCAATCAACTCAGTCACCTCTGTGACTCTAATTAAAAGAGAAAATAGGTTTCTGTAATTGATATATAGGGAAGGTCACTTGATGTTTTTCACCTTTCTTCACTGCCTGAAAAGTAAGTGGCCTTAACTATATTTCTTTCCTCGAAATTTGAAAGTGCTTAATACTTTACAGGTGTGCAAGCAGCATTTACAATTACAATTCTACAACATTTGTAATATTTTGTGTCAGCAGTTACATAGCAGACAAGATCACAGTTCCTTTTAATTTCACTAGCTGCTTGTTTCTTGCTCCAGTGCTTCCTTAAGTTGATATCATCAGCAAACGAAATGTATTTACAATAGCTACTTTTTAATATTAGTTAAATTTTAAGGAGCAGAACATTTAGCATAGGAAAATAAGCATCATTTAGTGTTTCTGTAGACCAATATAACGTCTTATGGATTCAGTTTAAGATTTTTTGGAATAATCTCATTCACCTCTCAAAACAATAGTGGGGGCAATGTGGAATTTTAATCTAAATGGCAAATTTTAGGCAAGTATAAAACTCTCACCATAAATAGACCCATCCTGGAGATAATCAGATTAACCACATGTTAAAAACAAAGTAAGTGAGAAACTCAAAGGAGTAAGAATATCATCTTTTAAAATGAGAATCTCTATTGAGATCATCAAATTGATAACAGATTATTATATATAATAATCTAATACTGTATATAATCTAATATTCAGAAACATAGTATGTTCTTTTTAATGTGGCAGTGATTTACTGTCCGTGTATATCCTGCTTAGAGTTTTTGGAGTAATTTTTACTCTGGAGTCTTCCTGGCATTTGCTTTAGTAAGTGAGATATTTAACAATGTTGCTTAAGTGCCCACTCAACAGAGCAGTGTGCCAGGTGAAAAAGCAGTATATGCAATAAAGTAGAAGACACAGAACTAAGGCATATAATCAAACAAGAACTTAAATAAAGTATTCAACAAATATTTTGTCTCCTGAGTTTGTAACTTATAGAAAAATAAGAAATATGGTAAGGGTAATTAAAATGATTTGTTTTCTCTGTTTATGAAGGGAGAAGAGACTATAGTCCTCTCCTCCCTTTTTGTAAATTTTGTTTTTTTTTTTTGGAGACATAGTGAATCTGAGTTTTTACTCCAACTCTTGAGATTGAAATAAATCTCTCTAGCGATTAAGACCAGTTTCCAGTTTTTACAATGAAGAGATATTATCAAGGTCCTAGTTAAATGACTTATAGATTTATAAAAATATGTTTCCAGAATTAGCTCATAAGTGTTTTAGGAATACTGCCACAAAAAAAGAATCCCTTTGATTTGTTGAAGTTATTATCCTTCCTCCTATATTGCTATATGAAATGTGTGACATTTTGTTCTAGCTTTGTAGTTGCTTTCATGCCAGCTTACATGCATATAAATCTGCTAATGCTAGTATTAAACTGTCTTTTGTCTCCTATATTGGTATAGAAGGGTCTTCTGCTGGTAGGAGTATTTTACATTCTCAGCATACACACTCACACTCACATACACACGTACATATACACATGCACACCTAAGAGGACATAAAGGGGGAATCGTGGTAAATTTTAAGTTGAAATATTATAGAGATACATACATAATTGCTAAAAGAACATAAATTGAATCTGCTTAGACTTAGATTAGCAATTCTCAAATTTTGTGTCCTGAAATAAGGAGATTGAAAGTATTTCCATGATCAAATTATTTTGGGGGTGATTCCTTCCTTCCTTCCATTCTATATGTTTTAATTTTTACAATGTGTGTTAACATATGAATATCTTTGTAATAAAGAAAATATTCTGGATCCTTTTTTATGTTTATAAATATATTCACTACTGACACATTTTCTGAGCATATAGCCAATTTACATATCTTAGAAATGCCTTCTTCTGAATTACTTTTTATGAAACACTGACCTTGCTAGAATAAACGAAGGAAGAAAGATTAATACATGGCAGAAACTTCGGAGAGTGTGAAGATTGAAAGAGGTATGACAACAGCAAATGAATGCGATAGTAAATTCTAGGCAAGCATAAAACTCTTACCATAGTTTGAAGAGTGCAGGAAGATATGTCTCTCTCTCTCTCTCTCTCTCTCTGTGTGTGTGTGTGTGTGTGTGTGTTATAACAAATAGGCATATCCTGGAGACAATCGGATTAATCACTAAGTTTAAAACATGGGAAGAGAGAAACTCAAAGGATTTTGTGAAGAAAATAATAATTAGAATAAGCTACACACTAAATGTAAAAAAATGAAATAAAAATTTCCAAATGTAACAGCACTACTATGACAACGTCACCAGTCACCCAAATAGAGAAATGCTGGGAGAGAGGGGTGGGAAATGGGTATCATTAATGGAGACAAAAATATAGTTAGATACAATGGATAAGATCTAGCATTAGACTGCACGACAGGGTGACTACAGTAAGCCATACTTTGTTGTACATTTTGTAATAACCAGGAGAGTACAACTGGGATGTTCAAAATACAAAGAAATGATGAATGTTTGAAGTGATGTATATCCCATTTACCCTGATATGATTATTATACATTGTATGCCTGTATCAAAATATCTTATGTACCCCCAAAATATATACACCTATTATCTACTCATATAATAAAAGTAGAAACGAATGGAGAAATTCTGTAACAGATTCAGATAACACTCATATGTAATACATTTTATTAACAAATCTGTGTCACGATATCATTTTTTCAGACATAGTGTAGTTAAATACAATAATTAAGCAAAAATAGTAATCTTAAGAGCTAGAACTTTTAAGCAAAACCTTAGAGAACTGTAGTCTCCAGCATTTAATCTACAAGGAAAGGATATATTTATTAAGAGATCTCTTCCGCTGAGTACTTTGGTTCTTTGCATGTCTGTTTTCATAAAAAATAGATACGAGGTGTAGTGTAAATCAGTCAGTCCTAAGAGCAGGACAGCTCATACGTTGTAGACTTGCTAATATAGCAGAGATCTCTCATTGTAAATGTCTGTGAGGTTTACCACATTCACAGTTACTCTCATCACAAATGAAATGGAAAGTAGGTAAACATAGAATTTAAGAAAATATTTAAATATAAAATAAAATCTGAGAAATTTAAGAATTTAAGAATTTTACTGAAGAATTTTAAGAAGTGTTTAAATAAAAAATCTAAGAAAATCTAAGAACATTGACTAAGTGCTGTGATTGGGATGTGTTCCTACCAAAGCTCCAGGGTTGAAACTTAATCCCCGGTGAAACAGTCTTGGAAGATAGAGACTTTTGGGAGGTGTTTGTATCACGTAGGCGCTGCCCTCAGGAATGAGTTCATGCCTTTATAAAAGGGCTTGATGGAAGATGTTTGCTCCTTTTTGCCCATGTGCCTTCTGCCATGTGAGGATCCAGCTTTCCTCTCCTCCATAGAACGCCTTTCTTCTGCAGCATTCAAAGTGCCATCTTCAAGAAAACAGTCCCTGAGGAGTTTGGCAGAATGCCTTGTATTTCAGAAGACATTTAGCTTTGATTCAAATTTTGAGAGAAAAAATGGGATAGCTCTTTTTTTTCTCAAGTATGCTTCTTAACTATGGTTATTATCTTAAGGATGATTTACTCTTATCATAGAATACATTTTAGTAGCAAATTGGTCAATCTGAAGAGAAGTTTTTTCATTCTTAATTCAAGGTGGTTTATTCACTGGTTGGGGAATATTTCAAGAGTCAATCTGGAAAATATTCAGACCTTACATCTAAAGACTAGCTTAAACTCAGAGCCTATTAAAAACATAAAGACATAAGAATTTAGGCATTCTCAATTTTATAATTAGACTGTAATATTTACTATTACAAAAGTAATGAATAAAATTAATGACAACCTACTAAAATGCATGTAAATCAAACTCTCAGTCTAAGTTCTGTGTAATAGTGCAGTGTTTGGAAATTGAAAGCATCTTTGTTCAAAATCTCACAATAATAATGTAGGCACTTTTTTATAAAATATAGATACAAGAAAATAGAAATAATATTATTCTCATTGCTTTGTTTAGTTGAATTATATCTGAAAACGAAGGGTACAAATATCAAATGTTGAGGAGAAACTCAAAAATGGTGGCACTTTAAAAACATTGTCAAGTTTCAAAGATGACTTGATGATGTAAATGGGTTCTGGGTTGTTATTTTAATAAAAATATCAAAATACAAGTTTTAAAAGAAAATAAGAGATTATATTTTCCCATTTCTTCTTGGAAGTTTTTTTTTTCAAATTAGAAGAACTTAGAAAATGTGGTGTTTGTCGCTATACAAGCACACATACACAAGCAACTTTAAAATATTATTTTTCTTTGTTGTCTTTATATTATGATTTATAGACTGTCTTGAACACTAACTTTAGAAGGCATAATAACATTTAGTAGCAATGGTGCTTACGGTCAAGGCAAGAGGTGCATACAATGCATTATAGAGTGAAATTTGAAAGAATAAAACTGTGTATACCCCCTCATGCAGCTTACCCCAAGTTTAATGCTACAAATATTACTTTTGCAACATTTCTCCAAAGTGTAAATTAAGGATTCCCAACAAATGAGAAAAGGGCATCAGGACTAGTTCTTATTTTCATCCTTTTGGTTACTATACGCCCAATGAAACCAAGGACAGGGTAGGGCAATGGGAGAATTAGCAGGTGTCTTTGATGGCTCTCCTAGTTTTGAAGACATAATAACAAAATAATCTCATTGTTTATGACTGTCTTAAAGGTTACTACAAGTGAGAATTTACTTCTGGGTATCTTAGAATTTCTGTAAGTTTTAATTGGGGTTCATTTGACAATATATATGTCCATGTTGTTCTGTATTTTATTCTCTGGATTGCTTTCTGGGGTAGTGGTACACAGAGCACACAAACAAGAAGTCTGTGTCTTAGGGTAGGTTAAACTTTTGTCTGTTTCAAAATGTTAAAGTTTTCTAGGATAAAATAAGTCAGAGAGGATGCATGGCTTCTTACTATGAGTGATAGCAGGAATTGGATGCTTTCTCAGAAGAGCAATAGGAAATAGGCTAAAGGGTTTCTTTTAGTTCACCTTCAAGCCAGTCTAGATAATGGCCCAAATAATCACACACATGCACACTTAATTTGTACCCAGCTACTTCAGCACTAGTTGACCCATGCTTAACAATAACCCAAGTAAATCAGACAAAGTAAAATGAATACATTGAAACTTTATACTCCCTTTACAGGTGCCTCTGATGTTGACATTAATCAAATAATTTTAATATCTGTATATATACGAATGTATGTTTGTGTGTGTATATACTTATGTGTGTGTGTATATATATATAGATATTTGCACATGAACTTAGCATATCAATCTATCTTTATGTTTCACTGGGTTGATGACAAAAATGTAAAAGAGACAGTTAGGGAAACACAGATTGTGTGAGTAATATGAAATTCTGCATCTGTAATCCTGTATAGCTGTGTTTGTAAAGGCAGGTAATTGGTTTAGGTTTTATTTGGCTTCCAGTTTGAACATCTCTTTCTGCCTTGAAGTTATTCTGAAATGATAAATTTCTTTATTTTGATTATGCTCTTTCCTAGCTAGAGTTGATATAAATCCCATATCCCCTTAAGAGCTAATTCTTCCAGAATTATATTAGCCCATTAATGATCTACACTTCTGGTTCCCTATGAAACTAGTATCCTTAGAGACATATATTGAAGTGACTGTATCACATAAATTGACCTGGTAATTTACATATTATTTTAAGTTATTTATGCACAATTTTAAGACAACTGAGTAGCCCATTTTGTATTAAGATAAAATATATTCATGTTAATACTAGCAAAAATCTCTCAAATTTATCCATTTTGAAGCTTATTTGTAAATCTATTGTATGTATGGATAATGAGAGGATGGCCACTATGCCATACAGTATGTTTAACCAGATTACATTTATATTCTAGTTTATTACTGATTAGTTCATGTTCATTAGTTCATGTTATGTTCAAGAGTTTTAAGTCTATTAACTCATGTTTAAAAACATGGATAATCAATTTCAGTAAGCCTGAATTTAATCCTTACATTTATTCAGTGTTAGCACAAAGCTGTGGTTATGGAATTATATGTAAGCTAAAATAAAGAAGTTTACATTTCCAATTCTGACTATCTTACCTGGAAACTGAAAACAATGCACATTTCAGGTTCCTTTTTTAATTTCTTTAGGACTGCTAAATAGAGGAAGTCTATATATGCTTGGATACATTGACCCAAAATCTTGTTATTCTTCAACTTCCCTCTCTTTTATAGTCTCTCTCTATATATATATTTCAAACACTTAAACATGCAAATTTGATCCTTGCAAATGTCCAATCTCTGCTCTTCCTTCCACCATCACACCCATCTAAATTCAATTAATTATCAAATATTTACTGATTCTAAATAATACAAAATAATAAAACCTCTTAAACATAGTTGGTCTTTGGCACTGCTGCTTTTCCTCCTCTACAATTTTACTTACACTACAAAGGCCTCTTGATTAGTCTTTTTACATATAATTTATTTGATTCTTAACTCATCTTCTGCATGATCAAGGACTATATTAATTATGTAATATACATGTGCAAACAAACATCCTGGCTGTAATGGGCTATTCACACTTACCCAACATACCATATTGTGGTATCTGTAGTAATACAACATATTTATTCCTCAAAATCTCCCAGAATTATATCTAAAAACAATAAGATGAAAAGTTGGAATAGCCCATTCAAAATGTGTGCCATTAATAATCAGAATACTAGCCCAAGCAACATAATTCTAATAAAATATTGATAGAAATAAAATGTAAGGTACAATTATCAATAAATAAAGCAGAAGTAAATATAATAATTTCATTTAAAAAGGTGACAGTAGCTTGATGAAAAGAGTATTAAAAAAGAATTCATTTCTTTGAGTTGTGGAGACAATGGCAACATTCAGGAAAAAATATGTAAGATTTTGGTAAGACTCCGTACAGCTGGCACATGACCAATCCTGGACAAGAGGAAGAATAGGATAAGTATGAATGTCCTGGCCCTGGAGAATTTTACTGGGCTAGAGACTCATTATCACTTGTTGTTTCTTGATGTGAGAAATATAACTTCTGTGTTATTCTGACAAATTTCTCTCGTCTATCACTCATGAGCTAATTAATATTACAAGAATGTGCTATAGCAGAATGGACTGTATATCAGTACATGGTCTTCCTAACACCCGGGATTCATTTCCCCTGCTCTTAACCAGACAAAGATTTGTTCAAATGAATCTCTATGATGTCTTAATATATCTACAATAAAAATAGTATTTTCTCTGCATCCATTCATTTTTGTTACTCTTTTATTAGAATCAGCATATGTCATTTAAAAATGTTTCTTTGATAATTTTGTTAGATTTAAATTCTTCCTTATTAGGATGTTTTAGTAATTCTTGGTCTATGATCTCATTGACTATTAAGATGCCTTCTACACTGGGAAAATTCAGTGAAATGTAAATAAATTTTAACTCAACATACTTTAATTCTTTTAATAGACTGTCCTTTGTTTGTTGTTTTGGTTTCTTGCCATTTGCTCTATAAACCTGAGATCCTAACAGCTGACATTCTAAGTAACAATATCTGAGTCAATAATGACTCTAGGAGGAAGAAAAACCTAGCATTATTTCTTACTGCTATAACTGCAGCCATTGAACATCTGAAGCAGCTGTTCATCTGCCAGGAAAGAAGGTACATATATACACTTCTTATCCAAGGCTGAAGAGTTGCAGGCCCACTGATGTGAAAACAATACAGGATTCATTAACAATGCATTCAGCCCAAATTTTGGCAACACATCCTAAAAAACTATGGAGGACATTTTGTAATTAGAAAGAAATTTACACCAGGACCAGAGATAAGGTAGCATCGAGCAATGAAATAATTACTTCTGAAATCAAGGTACAGCAGAGGATTACTAGAGTTGAATTCTCCATGTTAATGTTGTCTTTAGCAACGTATAAAACAGGAGGTACCCTGGTGATAGATAGGTAGGTGAGTAGAGTGCTTTTTGTAATTTTATATATCAATGTTTATTCATAAATTCTAAAACAGAATATTTTATCTATTTTCTCTAAAGCAAAAGAAATTATAGCTAAATTAAGCTATCAGTCTGCAGCAATATGATATAAAACATATCAAAGTTTAATTTAAGAAATGTTATTGCACTGAGAATACTGGCTATGCTGTATTTAACATGTTTCTATTCTTGAAACTTACCCACAGTTTAATTTTTTGATGAAACGTGATTTCTTCTTGTTTATTTTACAAGTAGGAAGTTGATATGAGGCTATAATGTCGATGTTTCAGAAGAGTAGAAAGAAAACTGAAAGAGGAAATTAGGTTTAAATGTCCAAACATTTATTTTTCTTCTTTGTTGACAGATACTAAATTTTTCAAAAATTGAGAAAATAATTGTTAGATATTTACTGACTATGTATCTGTTTCAAATAGTTTACGGACATATCTGGATGAATTCTAAATTTCACCAACTTACTATTTAATATAACCTCAACATTATGAGTTTTCATTATGAAAGCAAATTTAAATGTTTCAAGTTAATATTATAGAAAGTAAATTTTCTAAATAAAATAGGTAGAATAGTTACTATAAGACATAAGATTACACAGAAAACTGTTGACTGAAAGAACAAAAATACATTTCACCGACATATTAACCTTTATATTTTTGTTTCTAATTTTTAATTTGCTTAATCATTCTCTGTATTTTATAATAAAAATATTACCCATTTGTATAATCAGCATGGCCTAATTCATACAAGTTGAAATCATATTATCAAAGACATATTTTTATTTGTCCTTAAAAATAAGCAAGCTGAGATGTGTTGATTTTTCACTGAGTGTTTTTCAATGTCTCAACATATTTTCAACTGCATTGCAAGGTAGGACATGAAGAATAACTTGGCAGAAAATAAAGAACATCCAGTATAGTAATTATATTACTCAATGACAGAGAAATACAGGAGCAGTGGATAATGTATGATACTAGAAAAGTTGGTAATTTCTAGAGTATGCTGCATTCTGTATATTTATTTGCTCAAATGCAAATATGACCTAGCTATCATAAGGAAGGGTCTACATTTTAAAGTACTTTACAATCAACATAACAAACTTTATGAACTCAGTCCTTACTTATTTTTCCTCTCTTTGTAGCAAAGTTTCAAAGTGGCAGACCACAGAGCATATGCAGAAAAGAGGAAAAGCTATTTTACTAGAATTTACCAAGTAAAGTGATTTTTTTTATTACTCTTACCTCCCATCTGTTGTACTACAATTCTAACCAGTTTAGACAATTTTTTGTGTGTGTTTGTTTGCTTATTTGTTTTTGAGACAGAGTGTTGCTCTGTCACCCAAGCTGGAGTGCAGTGGCATGATCTCAGCTCACTGCAACCTCCACCCCTTGGGTTCAAGAGATTCTCCCACCTCACCCTCCTAAGTAGTAGGGACTACAGGCGTGCGTCACCACAGCTGGCTAATTTTTGTTATGTTTTTGTTTTTTGATAGAGATGGAATTTCACCGTGTTGGCCAGGCTTGTCTCCAACTCCTGACCTCAAGCAATTCGCCCTCCTTGGCCTCCCAGAGTGCTGGGATTACAGACGGGAGCCACTGCACTCAGCCAGTTTAGACACCTTTCTTCTTTACTTCATTGATTTTTTTGAAATGTAACTGCAGTTTCAATATCCAAGAAAATTCATTATTAACATTTTTTTTTTAGACGGGGCCTCGCTCTGCTGCCGAGGCTGGAGGGCAGTGGCACGATCTCAGCTCACTGCAACCTCTGCCTCCCGGGTTCAAGCAATTATCTACCTCAGTCTCCTGAGTTCTGGGATTACAATCGCCCACCACCATGCCCGGCTAATTTTTGTATTTTTAGTAGAGACGGGGTTTCACCATGCTGGCCATGCTGGTGTTGAATTCCTGACCTCATGATCTACCCTCCTCGGCCTCCCAAAGTACTGGGATTACAGGCATGAGCCACTGTGCCCAGACAGAAAATTTTATTTGTTTATTGTTACTCTTGACCAATTCATGATAATTTTGAAAAAATAATAAAGAGTTAATTCTAAAATTTGTATGGAATAATAAGGGACCCCAATATCCAAAATTATCTTGAAATAGAAGAGCAAATGTGGAGTACTCACATTTTCTAATTTTAAAACTTAATACAAACTTACAGTAATCAAAGTCATGTGATATTTGCACAAGGATAGACATAGGTCTATGAAATAAAATAGGACAAAAATAAACCCTCATACATATGGTCAATTGATTTCTGACAAGGGTGCCATGGACATTCAATAGGACAAGGAAATTTTTTTTCCTAACAAATGATACTGGAAAAAGTGAATATCCACATGCAAAGGAATGGAATTGAACTTTTTCTTTATACAAAAATTAACTCAAATGTGTTGAAGACTTAAATGTAAATGTTGAATTTCTAATACTCTTTGAAGGAAATACATAGGGAAACAGCTTTGAGATGTTGAATTTGGCATGGATTTTTAGGATATGACATCAAAAGCACATGCAACAAAAAAATGAACTTTATAAAAATTCATAATTTGTGCACTAAAAGGTGACATCTAAACATATCTAAAACATATATATATACAATCTCTATTTAGCTTTAACAACAAATAAAATTCTGATACATGTTGCATCAATGAACTTTGACTATATCATGCTAATCAAGACAGATACAAAAGGATAAGTACTGTATACTTCCAGTCGTAAGAGGTGCCTAAAATATGATAGACAAATTAAAATAGAAAATAGGAGAATGGTTTGTCCCCAGAACCTGGGGACAAATAATAATTAGAATTATTATTTGATGGGAGCGGAGTTTTAGCTTAGGATGACTAAAAAGTATTGGAGATCAATAGTGGCAATGGTGACAAAACAATATGAATGTATTTGATGCTGTTGAATTGTACACTTAAAAACATACACTACTAAGTTCTATATTATGTATATTTACCAAAATAAGATAATTGAGTGTTAAAGATAATAATTATATAATATTTGATTTAAAAATAAATATGCCATTAAAATGCATACTTCTATACTATTGCAGACTAATAATAACTAATGCATACTAAATATACACATACTAATAGTAACTAATAATCTGAAAACAAACCAAATGACCTTTAACGGAAATGGCTAAATTGTGGTATATTCATATAATAGAATACTACTCAGCAATAAAAACAAATTTATTATCTATATATAGAATGACAAGCATAAATTACAAAGAAATTATGTCTAGTGAAAGAAACCAGAATAAAGATCATGCAACATGTACAATTTTATTTTATAAATGCTAGAAAATGCAAACTAATCTAAAGTAACCAAAGGGGTTACTTCTGTTATCCTTACTCTTGCCTAGAGATGTGGCGTGGAGTTCTGCAGCAGGATGGAGTGATTACAAAGGAGTACAAAGAAATTTTCAGGGATGAAAGATACATACATCATATTCATAGACTGTTAAAATTTAATGTACATACTGTGAAAGGAAAATATATCTCAAGACCCCAGAATCACTAAGCCAAATAAACAGAACAGTCAAGCTGAAAACTGTGGAGGGCAAACCTGCCTCTCATTCTGTTCCTAAAAAAGATAGCTACAAATAAAAATGCTACATACTCTCCTTACAATTTGTCCACAAGGAAATTCCTTGTGAACAACATCTAATTGCTTCCTTTGGAAAGGCTAATCAGAAACTCAAAGGAATGCAATCGTTTGTCTCTTATCTACCTACCACCTGGAAGCCCCTCCCTACTCCGAATTGTCCCGCCTTTCCAGACAAAACCAGTGAGCATCTTACATATGTCAATTGATGTTTCATGTCTTCCAAAAATGTATAAAGCCAAGCTGTGCTCCAACCACCTTGGGCACATGTCATCTGGACCTCCTGAGACTGTGTCACGGAGGAAAATCTTGAAAAAATAAACATTCTAATCTTGAAAAAATAAACATTCTAAATTGAATGAGATCTGTCTTAGATTTTTGAGGTTCACAATACTAATTACATGGGGATATTCTGAAAGTATAGATTCTAACTCAGTTGGTCTGCATTGGGACTTGAATTTCTAAATTTCTAATAATCTCTCAGGTTATACCAAAACTGTTTCTCCTAACACTGCACTTTGAGTAGCAAGACTATATTACAGTATTTCACAACCTGAGAGAAAGGTCAGATTTTATTAAAAAAAAATCCAAACAATTATATACTGATAAAAATGAAATAAAAGCAAAGATATAGAAGTATAAGTCCATGTTATTGGATGCGACAGAGATAACATATTCTGTCAAATTACCATTAAAATTTCTAATTCCATACTCAAAATTTATGCAGGTTAGTTGTGATGACAGTTTATGGTTGTATGTTAACACACAGCCCACACTTTCAGAATCACTGCTCTATTGAGTGTTCAGAATAATGGTAATTTGTAGCACAGTATTATTTTTTTTTTCTTCCTGAAAGCAATCAGTATTCACATTAAGGTTAGAAATTATTTTAATGGTACACTATAAGTATTGCTTCAGGCTTTATGTTTTGTCAGTGTGGCATCTGTGTCTCCTGATTCACAAAGCTAGCATTTGACTTGGTGAATAGGTATTTAATAAATACTGGTTGAATTATTAACATTGCACAGTGACAGGCCAAGCTTGTCCAGCTTGAGGCTCAAAGGCTGCATGTGACCCAGGACAGTGGCTTTAAATGCAGCTTAACACAAATTTGTAAATTTTCTTAAAACATAGATTTTTTTTTTGCATTTTGTCTTGTTCTTTTTAGTTCATTAGTTATTATTAGTGTTAGTGTATTTTATATGTGGCTCAAGAGAATTCTTCTTCCCATGTGGCCAAGGGAAACCAAAAGATTGGGAAATCCTGGTAGTGTTATCTCTGACAGGTATCTGAGTTACTGGTAGTGAATCCATATGGGTCTGCAGCAACCTCAATTCTTGCCTCCTCAGAAGAAAGGATTTGACTGAGAAGCTGAAGGCAGTAGAGGAGACGGAGGCAAATTTTAGAGCAAGAGTAAAAGTTTATTAAAAAGTGTTAGGGCATGAATGAAAAGAAAGTAAAATATAATACACTTGGAAGAGGGCCAAGAGGGCATGTTGGAGGTCAACTGCCCTGTTTGACCCTGGACCTAGAGTTTCATAGAGTGGCCTACTTCCAGCATCTTGCCTCCTTTTTCCAGTGGAATGTCCCCAGAAGGTCATATACCAGTTAAACCCTGCCATTTTGCCTCTTAATGAGCATGATTGAGCCCAGTTGCCCAGTTCCTGAGGTTTTATTGGGAAGCTGCCAATCACCAGTTTCAGGCGTTTTTATCTATTGGGAAACTGCCTTTTCCTGTCACTGGCTGTGAACAGTTATTATTTTAGAGAAGCAGTGTGATAACTGCCTGACCATCACCTGATGGTGGCCTGACATTCCCACTGGGGTGGGGGTAGCCATCTCCTGCCCTGCTCATGCAGGGCATGAGTAGGACTATAGTAGGTAACCCTACTCAGCTCCCTACTGTAACAGTGGTAGGTTGTGATATTGATATAAGAATTGAGAAGAAATTACTTAGACAGATAGTAAGGGTGTAGGAGTCCCCAGTAAGGCTTTTCTTTTTAATAAAAAATAGTCCCAAATTATATTTCTTTCTAACTATTAAAGAGCAGCCTATAAAATCGAGCTGTACACATAGATACCAGCAGCTGTGCCAATCATGTTCAAGATGGTCACTCCATCCTCCCTTCTCTTTGTTGGCCACATATACAGTAAGAAGCAGACAGATGGCACTGATCAACTGGAAAGTCCATTTGCATAATAAGATGACCAGCCTTCTCCACACACTATGTTGACATCATACCTGATCAAACCAATCTGTGAGCCCCATGTAAATCAGACATCACCTTCTCCAGGCTTACAAAACCTTCTACAGTCCACTGCCTCCCTTTTTTTTTTTTGGACGTCTCTCCCTTTCTTTCTTGCAAGGAGCAGCTCTCCTCTCTCCTTTCTTCTGTCTATTAAACTTTCCACTCCCTAATCCACCCACATGTGTCCATGTCCTGAATTCTTTCTCAGCATGTGACAGCATAATCCAGGGTATATATCCCAGATAGTATAGCTGCTTTATGATGGGGGGCACATTCAATATACCAAGGTACAACATTCATCGAAACAGTGAGTAGAGGAGTGGACAACAACTTTGTCTCTTCATTCCAAGGCTCTCGACCTCCATTTCAGGCTTTTCATGGAGGACTTACCCATTGATTGAGGCTGGAAGAAGTCCTGGGGCAACTGAGGTTTACTGGCTGAGACTACCCCCAGTGTTATCCAAAGACTTCTAGACTGACCTGAGCCTCTGACTGTCCCAATGGGGTGTCAGCAACAGGATCTCCAACTTTCCTATAGTAATTTCTTCCTTTCCTGATCATGACCATCATATCTCTTATCCTCTCTGTGTATGAAATGTGTGGGAAGTTTTACAGTTCAGGGAAGTAATCTTGTCTGGCAAGTTCAGGGAATGTTGTAACTGGGTATATAGCTCAAGGGAAATTCTTTGTGAATTTCTAGAAACAGAGGATTCCCCCTGCCACAATGAACATCTCTCCCTCTCAGCCCTTGGCCTGGAGAGCACGTGGCATGTCAAGGTAACTCTGCCCACCATCTGGAGACCACATGGTGTCTTAAGGTTAACTGTGCCACCTAGTGGAATAGGGATCCTCTCCATGAGGAACATTGTCGGTCCTTTAACAAAATACCCCAGCTTCAAATTTCTCTCCCCTTTTTGCACATTTCTACTGGAAACCAGGCTTCAGGCTGCTTCTGTAAACGAGAAAATTCTGTCTTCAACAATTAGGAGTAAAATATCCTCCAAAGCCAAATTTTAGTCTTGATACTGTCCCATCAGCAAGAAAATGTCCATTTGGTTTCTAAGTTCTTTTAAGGCACCCATTCTGCCTTTAACTAGAGTGGTACTCAATTTGGAGGTTAACTGGAAACATCTCTAAGGGTAAACACTTCAGCACAGGGCATAATAGGAGGATAGAGAGTTCAATCTAGTATGAATCATTTGTTAAAGAGCCCTTTCCCAACTATTACATAGTTTTTCTTGAGATCCGTTTTTTAGGGAGCCAGGAAGGTCACACAAGTCTAGGAAGTCCAAGGGAAATCACAGGCAGAGGACTAGAGCCACGTGGATGAGCGTGAATAGCCCCAGTCGCTTAGTGTCTCTAGTTCCATGGCTGGGGGCCATGCCTGCAAGCATGAGTGGCGCATTCAACAAGAGGCCAGGACCCAGGAACCATGGAGGGAAAACAGCAGGGGGGATGCCTCTTCTGTCTTCCTATCTACTCTGGGTCACACCACAAGTAAGGAGACTAAAGGGATGCCTTTTTCTCACTTATCTTTCTAGATGATGCCATCTTCAGTCTGCACTTTCTGGGAGTGCATTATGAAGCATAAGGACCTCTTTGACCATGGAACATTGAAGAAAAGTCAGCTTTTTTTTTTTTGCACTAGGACATGACATTTTTACTAGACCTTTTCAAGTGTTACAAAATCAACCCAGTCCTTTTAGCAATCGTATAGGGAAGGACCAAAGAGAGTAATTCCCCAAAATTGGAGAAGCAACTTCCAGGGAAACTAGATGAGGGTCCCACTTGTTTGGGGCCCATTCAAGCTCCCTTCTCATTAAAGGACCTTAGGTAAATAAAGGGAGACTTAGTCTGATTTTCTAATGACCCTGATAGGTACATAGAAGCTTTCCAAAATTTAATTCAGGTATTTCACCTCTTATGGAGGCATGTTATACTTCTCCTAAGTCACATCCTAACTTCAGCTGAGAAGCAGGCAGATCTGCAGGCAGCAGAGAAATTCAGAGATGAGCAATATGTCTCTTATAGTAGACCTAAAAGGAAAAGAGGAAATAGGGAGTGCAAAGAAATAGGGAAAACACCATTAGCAATAGTACCAGAGGCAATACCTCTTGAAAACCCTAACTGGAACCCACAGATTTTTCTATGGTGTTTTTTCTTCTTTAACAGTTTAAAATGGCTCTTTTGTAATGATCTTCCAACCTGGGAAAAGTTAATTTCCCCAAACCTTAAAATGCTTGGCTCACAGTAGAGCTAGGGAGAAGGGAACCCAGAAGCCTGACATGCTGGCAAAAGGGTAAAAGTTTTTTGTTGTTGTTGTTATTGTTTGTTTGTTTATCACTCAATCTTTTGATTCCTATGTAAACTGGCAAAAGGGATAAGCAAGGACAGATTGGAGCTGGAAATAAAATGAATTTGGTTGGGTTGGATCTCTTTCATTATCTCAGTCACAATATTGCAATGATGGTTTCAAAAGCTGCCTATCAACCCTTTTAAAATATCTCATACAGTGGTGGTTAAATCATAACCTAATTAAGGCTTATTGGTTTCTCTTGTGAGGTTAGTTTTTGTAAAGTTCAAAAGCTGAAAATCTTAACTGCTAGCATGGATAAAGTCTAGTAAAAAGGGATTTAAAAGGATTTTCTTAAAGAGTGCTCAGCTTAATTAAAAGTG
Source organism: Colobus angolensis palliatus (assembly GCF_000951035.1). Classification (NCBI taxonomy): domain Eukaryota; kingdom Metazoa; phylum Chordata; class Mammalia; order Primates; family Cercopithecidae; genus Colobus; species Colobus angolensis. Next base: position 1,466,800 of record NW_012117766.1, read on the forward strand.
AATACTCAAGTTTTAGGTATATTGAAAAGGCTTTTATGTTTTTCTCTTCTTGGATCTTTTTTTCTTCTCAGTTGACTGAATTATTTTTCTCAATTTTTTTTTTTTGTCTTGCCACTGTTAATGCATGCATGAGAGGTGTGAAGGTAACTTCTGTTAGCATGGAACTTTTTTTAATTTTTTTTTTTTGTCTTGCCACTGTTAATGCATGCATGAGAGGTGTGAAGGTAACTTCTGTTAGCATGGAACTCCTTGGGAAAAACAGAGGAGGTGCCACAGACCCTGTTTTGGGGAAAAAAAAAATCTGTTTCTCCCATAAAATCCCAGGAATTAAAAATAGATATTTGCTTCTCAGAATCAAAGGCTCTGTTCTGTTTTGTGTTGTGTTATAGGACCATTTTGAGTTTTGGAGTTATCAGATTACATCATAGTATGAAAGAGCTCTGATGTGTCATAACTAGGTAGAAAATACACTTTAAGGGATACGTAAGAGTAGTTATAAATCAGGGAAGCATGCTGGTTGGCCATTTTAAAATTTAGATATTAAAACAGCCCCACCCCCCTCTGAGAGATGACAGTCCCATGAGGGATGGGCTGATTACAAAATTAGCCGATTGGCTTCAGGTTGCCTTTCAATGACATACGTGGTAGAAGCACTGCACTGTGCTCTCCCATAGTATCTCCCTACTTTTGGAGATCCAAAATCCAGTATAAAGAGGAATCTTTAATTTTAGGATCTATCTAATTAAGCCCTAAAAATGCAAGCTACCTGGCCCTATTCTTCCAAAGGCTCCATCTTGAAGCCAGTAATTCAATTAAGAAACTGGCAAATGAAAATCTTACAAGTGTTAAATCTTCTGTCTGTTTGTGTTGCTATATATATGTTATGTATAATGTCTCTAAAAAGAACTCGAATTGATTGGCTTAAAGAAAAATAAGCACTTAAATCAAATGTTTTTAATTCACATGACTTTAGTCTTTAAGAAATAAAATTAGTCTTAAGGATTATTGGTAAAATGCAAGTATAATCAAAATGAAAATAGGTGGTCTAAATTATACAACTTAGATACTAGGTTTGCGAAATGTTCCAAGGTTGTATACTGCCTGCTTTACAGATACGTAAGACTTGGGACATGTGGGGTTAGACACTGGAAAGAGTCATAATTTTTCTGTACTTCTGTCTGGGTCCCAGGCTCCACACCAGGTATACAATGAAAATTCCTTATTAACCAGATTTTTCACCAAAACTAAAAGTTGCTAAGAGTTAACAGTGCAACATGTATTTGAGATCACTGAACAGTATATATACAAGACATATGAAAAGAGTGAAATGCGTCCTTAGTAAAAGATTATAAGAAAGCATAGAAATATACATTTTGCCCAGGGATGAGTGATTAGGTTAAATTTTATAAGATAGAGCTAGAGGTTTAAACAAGTTATAGAAAGATTGTATCAATTAATCTTGCAAAAATGTGTGATCATTAACTAAATTCAAAAGGGTATTGTATGATCTTTTCATAAGTTGAGCATTGAAATAAAAGCATAGCAAGGTTGTCTTGAGATAGTAATTTGCCCTTTAGCAAAAGGGTTATACAAGGTTTGTAAAGATTTCACCTCATGGTCAAATTAGTTAAGATTACATAGAATAATCTATAAGGTTTCATTTAAACAAATTAGAGTTCACATTAATAAATTAATACCAGGGTAAAACTTGACTTTAAACAGGATTTTTATCTAATAGTAAAGACTAATGAAACATTTTTGCCTTTTGAGTCATCATTTTGAAAAAATAAATAATAGATGGCAATTTGGAATTACATTTTATAACATCATGTGTTTTAAACCTCTAACATTTAGCAGGCATCCCAAAATCAAATGTCAAGTTTCAAAATTGTCTTTCTTGATGCCTGGCCTTCTGAATAGTTCGAGGGCCCCTAAAACATTCAGAAAAGAGGTGATCAGGATTATTTGACATGTTTAGTCACATGAGATTATCAAAATGATGCCCAATCTTCTTTAAGTTATATTTTGGTGAAAAATACTAATATATGTTTCAAAATTGCATGGAATTTCTAAAATTCTAATGACCATTATATGCTATCAATCATAGTTAAGAGTAAAGTTATTGTAAGCCATGGAGATAACTAATTTTTTCTGTCAGTCATGTTCTTAACTGTAAATACCCTGGAAATTTCGTCACTCACAGACAATTTTTGTCTTGCTCTGTTCCTTCTCAAAAGATGGGTTATAATCAAGCTATATTAAGGACTTTTATAGGTGTTCTCAAATGCAGGTTTTTAATAGCTTTGAAGATTGTAACCTTGGAATAGAAAAATATTGTATGGGACTCATGAAGAACTGAAATATTCACAAATGTCAAGTAAAACAAGAGTTAACTAAATGGACTGCACTCAAAATATTAAGGCAATCTTTTTAAACTTTTTCTTGGAATATTACTGACCTTTTTTTTGTTTTTCAGAGTCAAGGAAATTTATTTTGAATTATCTATGACCATTAATAACTAAGTAAGTAACTAAGTAAGTCAAGTTATACTGCCTAGAGCATGTTTATTTCTCTCTACTTAGTTCCTCTAGAATTTAGAAACTATCAGTAAGCACTTTTAACTTATGGCAATATAGCTGTTTCCATCAGTATAATAAGAATCCTTTTTTTTTCAACAGGACACAATTAGAAAAAAATGGTCATTTCATCAAGGCTTTGACTGGAAGGGTATGCTTCCATTTAAGGAGTTAATCTTGACTTGCAGAGCTGACAAATGACCCATGGTGTCACCTGGCCTCTTACCTAGTCTACACAGTTCCCATACAGGGTTCCTAACCTGTGGTCAGAAAAGAATGTCACTTTCTAACAGGTCTAGGATCTTGAAGTTTATCTTGGAATCTTAAGAGAAAAAGATCTCCCAAATCACATTTATTTGAGTATAAAAATCCGTGACCAGGCTCAACTGTAAGAAGTCTTATCTGAGATTCCTTGTAAAACAGAGTTCCATCAAAGGCAATCCAAAAGGCCTATGTAGAAATAACCATTCTTGTTGTACTTTAAGCAAATAATAAGGCCACGTATAAGATTTAATTTTATTATACAAATAACCAGATCCTATCATAATGTGTTTTTACCAAGAATGAGTACTGGAGAGAGAAATTATGTTCTAAAGCTTATCATACAATTGTCATTAAATCATTAATTGCTCATTAATTGCTTTTAAACTTTTTGCCTACCTTTTAGACTTATTCCTGTGAATTAAGTGGTCATCTCCTGAAATATGCAAGAAACAAAAAAGGATGGGTAATGCAAATATCTGGATCAATATGCTAGTTCTGGGCAATTATCCTGCAAATTCTGCCAGGTAATGAAAGTGAATAGGATGCCCATAAACTGGAGGTTTCTTTGTTTGACAAATTAAAACCAGGAAACTTCATAGACCCCAAAAGGGAAATTGTATATCTTGGCAAGTGAAATTTTAGACAGAAATAACCTACTACATCACCCATGCAGGAATTGCTACAGTTACTCTACTATTTCCAGTGGAGCTTTAGATGGTAGCACCTTCTAACTGATATATTGGACAGAGAGTTTCCATTGCTATAGTATTTTGCTTAATTATTATCCTTATAGCAAGGATAATAGTCACCAACACAAAGGAAGCATAAAAGTTCTCCTATCACTGAGTCTGCTAGAATATCTTACTGGATTTGCTAATATGTCACACCCTGGCTATGCTAAGGAGATTATAAAGGAAAGAGATTTTATGTAAGAAAGAATCTTATATGACAAATAATTTTCCTGAAGAGAATAGTTGGTTGTTTAAAAGAGGGATGTTTAGGACAAGTCAGAAGGTTTAAGCATGTCTTAGATGGTCTGTGGAAGTCATGAAGGGATTGATAAGTGGAGGAAAGATTTAGCCGAGGTTAACACTAAAGTTACTCTAGCCACCAAAATCCAATGCCACATATTCTAAAAGAATGTTACTTTTACATTAATGTTTCAGCAGCATTTGGTGGAGGCAAACCAGTATCATAACCCATTTGAATGATTGAAAGCAATCAAACCCCAAATGGTGCTACAGACTGAATCACATATGGACACACCTTTCTTCTAAGGACCTTAGATCAACCCAGTAGGAACCCTAGCTGCTATTCCCCACACAACACCCTTTTTCAGCAGGAAGTAGTCAGAAAGACTCATCACCCAACACCCCTAAAAGCAATTAAGGTTATCACTCCAGAAAGGGAAATAATACATAAGTTAAGAAGAAATTACTTGGGCAGGTAGGAAGGGTATGATAGTCCTTGGTAAGGCTTTTCTTTTTATGTATTTAGGGCACTGCTAAAGCTTTATGTACATTATCTGTGTGAGTTGGTATTATTATTTCCATTTTTTCCCTAAGAAAATGTGTGGGGGCATTGCATAAATTTCACTACTAGCAAACAAAAGAACCAGAATTCAATCTATAATTTATTTGACTCCAAAGCCCAAATTTTATTCACAGTACTATTTTAATAATAATAATACAGGGTGACTCTTAAAAACAGAAGGGACTTACAAAGGAAAACCCAAACATGACAGTTTTCTCCTGCCTCAAGTAATAAATACATGCCCAACTCAATATAGAGGAATGATACATCTATTCTAAAGCCACACTAAATGACAGGTACATATTTCCTTAAATGACCATGAATACTTGTATCTTTGAACTGAATAGTCATTAGTCAGGCTCCTAAAATTTACAATGAAAATACATGCATACATTCCCTATGGTAAATGTGTTCTACAGAAATATATAAAAGAACATAAGATAACACATTTTTTAAAAAATCACTGGCACTTTGGATTCTATAGTGAAACAGGCAAGCATGTTAGGCCTTACAGGAATCTGATGGGTTGGTTAATATCACATAAGGCAGCAAAGTGAGCAGAAGACACTCAACATTCCTTTCTTCATATAGCATTTACACTGTCTAGCTAAGAAAATGTTATTGTGGAGGTTTACCTCTTGACTGCAGGGCCCTTACCAGGTAAAGTTATAACGATGGCCTCTATTCTTTTACACAGCCATTGACCATAGCAAATTTATTCCTAGTTAAGCAATCAATTAATAGTGGACTAATAAAATTGATTGCATTCAAAAATTATTCTACGCCTGGAGTAGAAGCCTGTGTTGCCCTTCCTTCTCTATGCAGAAATCTTGGTAAAGTGGGACTCTCTCCACTTCATGCCCAGGCATAATTCCAAGTACTCAGTGCACCCACTTGCCTATATTGGGAGACTGAGCCACTCCTCCCTTCAGATGCAGAGATCTTGGTGCAGTGGCACCTCTCTGCTTTACGCCTTGTGACATCTGCAGGCATTTGGAGCTCCCACTCTTCTAGATTGGGAGTTTAGGTTACCCCCACTCCCTGGACAGAGAACTTGGAACAGCAGAGGTTTAGCCACTCCACACTTTGGAACATCTCCAGATGCTTGGCAATTCCTCCCCAGAGCCTTCCTTTGAGCTCATGCTCATGCCTGCCATTGAGACATGTAGCTAATCCTGCCCAATCCCATCCTGCCCAGCTTCATCCTCCAACCCCCAACTGGAACTGCAAAGGAATCTCAAACCACAGTGCACTCCACAGGACAGCCTATTGCCTGAGGAAACAGAGAGCTTTTCAGGGTAAACAAATATCAAGTATGTACCTATCTGTGTCAGCAATAGCTGGCTCTTATCTGTAAGCACCACCTACTGGCCTGAAGGTTGAACTACATAATCCAATCAAAAATTCACTGACACAAGTTAATAGGGAACAAGGTAAACTTTCTGAGACTGCTGCCACCCCAGACCCACAGGAGGTAGTGAGTCTCCTCACATATTGGTACATCAACACTAAAACCAGCATTTGAGAAAACCACCATACAAAGGCATTTTATACCCAAGAAACATGCCATTGAAAGCATCCAGAAACAAAGCTGAAGACTCTACACAACACATATTATAATCACACTCTAGGGGGAAATAATTCTCATCCAAATGAAAGTGAGTTTAGAATTAAGAAAAGAAAGTTCATCCAGATGCAAATAAGTCAGAGAAACAACTTTAGAAGTATGAAAAACAGTGGTATGACACCCTCAAGGGATCACTCTAACTCTCCAGCAAAAGATTCTAAACAAAATAAAATATTTGAAATACCAGATAAAGCATGAAACATATTGATTTTAAAGAAGCTTAATGGGATCCAACAGAATGCTGAAAACTAACAAATAAATTAGGAAAATAGTTAAGAATATAAAAAAGAGGTAGTTATGTTTTAGAAATATAAAACTTCTGAAAAAAAAAATACTGATAGAATTACACAATACAGTTGATAGCCTTCACAGTAACCTAGACGAAAAAGAAGAAATAATTTTAAAGCTAGAGGACATGTCTTTTGAATTAATCCAATCAAATAAAAACAATTTTTTTTAATTCACAAAGCTTTCAAAAAAATATGGGATTATGTAAACTGTCCAAAGCTATGAGGAATACATATTCCAGAGAAATAAGAAAGAATAAAAAGTATGAAAATCCTATCTGGGGGACTAATTCAGGAAAACTTCCTTGGTCTTGGTAGAGGTCTAGACATCCAGATACAAAAAGCTCATATAACTCCTGGAGACATACTTCAAGATGAGCTTCACCAAGGCACATGGTTATCAGGCTATTCAAAGTGTACATGAAGAAAAATGTCCTAAAAGCAGCAAGAGAGAAGTGTCTAATCACTTATAATGGAAATCTCATGAGCCTAACAGTGGACTTCCCAGAAGAAACTTTTTAAGGCAGAAAAGATTAGGGTTTTATTGCTAGTATTTTTGTGGAAAAAAAAAAAATGCCAGCCAAGAATTTTGTATCCTGATAAACTAAGCTTCAAAAATGATTGAGAAATAAAGTCTTTCCTAGACAAGTACATACCAAGGGAATTTGTCACCACTAAGCTAGACGTGCAGGAAATCCTCAAAGGAGTTCTAAACATGAAAACAAAAGGCAACATTTATCATCATAAAACATGTGAAAGTATAAAACTCACAAATCTTATAAAACAATTGCACAATCAAGACTACAAAGCATCTAGATAATAACATTATGACGGGAACAAAAACTATCTTATCGATACTAATTTTAAACATATGTAACATAAATGGACTAAATACTTCACTAAAAGTTATAGGGTTGAAGAATGAATAAGAAAGCAAAATTCAAGAATATGCTACATACAAGAAAATCCCCCAGCTGGTAAAGAATTTTACAGACTCAAAGAAGTGGACAAAAATATTCTATGCAAACCCAAACCAAAAGTGAGTAGGAGTAGCTATATTTATATCAAATAAAACAGACTTTAAATTGACAACAGTAAAATCACAAAGATGATACTTGTGTAATGATAAAGAGATCCATTCATTAGGAAGATATAATATTACAAATATATGTGCCCTTGACACTGTAGCAGTGAGATTAAAAAAAATACTATAAGTAACAAAAGAGATAGACAGCAATACAATAATAGTGTGGGCCTGCAATATGTCACTGAAAGCACTAGACAGATCACTGAAGTAGAAAGTCAAAGAAGAAACTCTGGACTTAAATTGCACTCTAGGCCGAATGGACATAACAGACATTTACAGAATGCTCTTCTTTACAATAATAGAATGTATATTTTTCTCACCTATATGTGCAACATTTTATAAAATTGATCATATGCTATACCACAAGGCAAGTCTTTACAAATTTTAAGAAAACTGGAATCATGTCAAATATCTTCTTGTCACACAGTGAAATAGAACTATATATCTATAACAAATAAAACCATCAAAATTATACAAATACTTGAAAATTAAATAACCTGCTCCCAAATGATTGTTGGGCCAATGATGAAGTTAAGCTGGAAATTAAAAAAAAAAAAAATGAAAATAGAGGAACAACATACTCAAATCTCTGGGATACAGCAAAAACAGTGCTATAAGGGAAGTTTATAGTAGTAAATCCCCACATCAAAAAGACAGAAAAATCTCAAATCAACAATCAAACATTGAACTTTAAGAAACTAGAAAAGTAAGAATACAATACACAAAACTGGCAGAAAAAAAAATAGATCAAAGCAGAACTAAATGGAGAGCAAAACAATGAAACAAAGCTCAATTAAAAAATGATAGATGGCTAGCTAGAATAACCAAGAAGAAAAGAGAGAAGATTCACAGAAGCACAATCAGAATTAATAAAGATTTCATTACAACTGATGCAACAAAAATACAAAATATCATCATTGACTAAGAGGAACAATTATATATGCATACAAACTGAAAAATCTAAAGAAAATAGATTAATTTCTGGAGACATATAACCTCCCAGGATTAAACTAGGAGGAAATAGAAATCCCATACAGACTTAAAAAAAAAAAAAGTGGTAAAAATGAATCAGTAATAAAATGTTTTTCAACAACAGAAGAAAAGCCCAACACCAGGCAGATTCACAGTCCAATTCTACCACATGTACAAGGGAGAAGTGATGTCAATCTTACTGAAATTCTTCTAAAAAATTGAAGAGTAAGGAATTCTCCCTAATTATATGAATCCACCATCACTTTGATACCAAAGTCAGGCAAGGACACAACAAAAAATTAAACTCCAGATCAATATCCCTCGAGAACACAGATGCAAAAATCCTCAACAAAATACTAGCAAACCAAATCCAACACCACATTAATTCAATAATATACCACAATCAAATTGGTTTTCGTTCAGGAATGCAAGGTTGGCTCACCATATACAAATTAATAAACATGATTCACCACATACATATTTTTAAAAATCCATGTGATCACCTCAATAGAGGCAGAAAAAGCATTTGATAGTATTCCACATCCTTCATGATAAAAAAGAAAATCTTACCAAACTCAACGAAAAAGGAATACACCTTAAAATAATAAAAGCCATGTATGATAGATGTAAAACCAGTATCAGGAAAGTTGAAAATGTTCTCCCTAAGAACTAGAACAGGGCAATTATGCCCACTTTCACCACTCCTATTCAATATAGTAATGGAAGTCCTAGCCAGGACAATCAGACAAGAGAATAACATTGAAGACAACCAAATTGGAAAAACAGGAAGCTAAATTATCTCTGTCCACTGATGATATGATCTTACACCTGGAAAACACTGAAGAACCCTCCTAAAGACCCTTGTATTTGATAAATTACTTCAGTAGGGTTAGGATAGAAAATCAATGTACAAAAAAAACTAGTAACATCTCTATACACCCAATAATGGTAAAGCTGGGAACCAAATAAAGAACTAAATCACAATCACAATAAATTAAAAAAAAAAGATATTTAGTATATCCCAGTATATATAAATACAATCAGCCAAGTAGGTAAGAGTTCTACAAGGAGAACTACAAAACACTGATGAAAGAAATTATAGATGACATAAACAAATGGAAAATCATCTCATATTCATGAATAGGAAGAATCAATATCATTAAAATAAACATAATGCTGAAGTAATCTACAAATTCAATGTAATTGCTATCAAATTACTGATGTCATTTTTTCACAGAATGAGAAAAACAATTCTAAAGTGTATATGAAACCATAAAAGAGCCTGAATAGCCAAAACAATCCAAAGCAAGAGAAATAAAACTGAATACCCAAATTTCAATTATACTACAAAGCTATAGTAACCAAAACAGCATGGTACTGATATAAAATTAGATACCTAGACCAATGTAAGAGAATAGAGAACCCAGAAATAAAGCCACATACCTACAACCAACTCACCTTTGAGAAAGTTGACACAAATATAAAAAAAACTACACTTGTAATCTTAAATCTATTAAAATTAAAATAATAATAAAAAATCCAAAAAATAAAAATCATGGCATGAGCTATCACTTCTAGTGAGGAGTGAATCACTTTAAGACAATGTTTAATGTTTGTTTGTTTTTATTCCAAAGATCAGTATGTGTGAGACAGACATGGTCTTCCGGAACTTCACAGACTTCAAATGCAACCTCTCCCAGTATATAAAGATATTTCTCAACTCATGTTTCTTAAGCCCATATTGAGAACAATTTATTAAAAGATTTTTTTCTAACTTTTATTTTAGATTCGAGGGTACATGTGCAGGTTTGTTTTTGTTTGTTTTTGGGGGTACATGTTCAGGTTTTTTTTTTGTAATTTTTGTGTCACAGGGTTTTGGTGTACCGTTGATTTTTGTCACACAGGTAACAAGCATAGTTCCTGACAGGTGATTCTCACCTTCCTCCCACCCTCCATCCTCATGGAGACCTTGTATCTATAATTCCTTTCTTCCGGTCCATGTGTACTCGATTTAATGCTTAATTTAATAGTAATAATAATAGTAATAATAAAAGTTATTCTATCCTTATCCTATGCAAATAACTTCCCAGAAAAAAATAAGTAAAAACTGCATGTATCATAATCTTTTCTACCTTGGTAATGCCTACATGATGTTAAGTATCAAAATGGTCAAATGAAAAAGAAAATTAGACCAAGTTACAAAGATGGATACAGCTATTCCATCCTTAGCATCTAAGCAACTGAGGTTATAGTTAATAAAATGAAGTTTTATGGAGTTTTTTCATTTCACTTTGATATAAACTTCTCAACATCAAAATATGTGAAAGTAAATTTTCATTATTTGCTTTCCAGACAAAATATCTGAACTAAATACATTGTCACATGTCTTTTGTATTATAAAAAATATTTTTTCAGTTGTCTAGAATGATGTAGTTGATCCTCAACAAATGAGAAAATAATAAAAGTAGTACAGAAAATACATAGTTTCAAAGGAACTTTAGGTGGAAAAAGATGAACTGATGCAAATAAAAAGGGTTTAAAATGTGACTTCCCATGTGTTTGATAAATCATCCCTGAGGTTGCCAACATCTCCTGTTTTTTTTTTTTTTTTTTTTTCTGAGACAGAGTTATGCTCTATTGCCCAGGCTGGAGTGCAGCAGCGAGATCTCCACTCACTGCAATCTCCGCCTCCCGGGTTCATGCCATTCACCTTCCTCAGCCTCCCAGGTAGCTGAGACTACAGGTGCCAGGCACCCACACCCAGCTACTTTTTTTGTATTTGTAGTAGAGACAGAGTTTCACCATGCTAGCCAGATGGTCTCCATCTCCTGACCTCATGATCCGCCCGCCTTGGCCTCCCAAAGTGCTGGGATTACAGGTGTGAGCCACCATGCCCGGCCTCACATTTTTTTTTTTTTTTAAGTATACTTTTTTTTTTTTATTAGTGTTATTTTACTTTAAGTTCTGGGATATGTGTGCAGAACATGCAGGTTTGTTACATAGTTATACACGTGCCTTAGTGGTTTGCTGCACCCATCAACCCGTCATCTAGGTTTTAAGACCCACATGCATTAGGTGTTTGTTGTAATAGTCTCCCTCTCCTTGCCCTAACACCTCCAATAGGCCCCAGTGTATAATGTTTCCTTCCCTGTGTTCATGTGTTCTCCTTGTTCACCTCCCACTTATGAGTGAGAACATGCAGTGTTTGTTTTTTATCCTTGTGATAGGTTCCTCAGAATGATGGTTTCCAGCTCATCCCTGTCCCTGCAAAGGACATTAACTCATTCTTTTTTATGTCTGCCTAGTATTACATTGTTTTTTTGCGCCACATTTTCATTTTTTTTTTTATTATACTTTATGTTCTAGGGCACATGTGCACAACCTGCAGGTTTGTTACATATGTACACATGTACCATGTTGCTGTGCTGTACCCATTAACTTGTCACTTACATTAGGTAAATCTCCTAATGCTATCCCTCAACCTTCCCCCCATCCCACAATAGGCCCTAGTGTGTGATGTTCCCCTTCCTGTGTCCAAGTGTTCTCATTGTCCGGTCCATCAATGATGGGCATTTGGGTTTGTTCCAAGTCTTTGTTATTGTAAATAGCGCTGCAATAAACATATGTGTGCATTTGTCTTTATAGTAAAATGATTTATAATCCTTTGGGTGTATATCCAGTAATGGGATTGCCAGATCAAATGGTACTTCTGGTTCTAAATCCTTAAGGAATTGTCACACCGCCTTCCACAATAGATGAACAAATTTACACTCCCACCAACAGTGTAAAAGTGTCCCCATTTCTCCACATCCTCTCCAGCATCTGCTCACAACATTTTGGAACCTTGCCTTGTCTACTACATTTGCTGAGATATATTCTAGATCTATTCTTAACTGCAGCTTTGATTTTCTATAATTCCAGTCTTTTCACATTTCCTTAGTTACTTAATTGCTCTATTGTGAGCTGACCAGCAGGGTAGTAAAATAAAGCATTTTACTACTTTATATATTGTTTATTTTGTCATTTTATCAAGATAATAGATGGCTTTAAAAAGCCAGCAAATTTAGAAAAAGAGTTGACAGTATTCTTGCTCAGTTGTTCTTCAAAGATTTACATGTCATAAATTAATGAAAGTGTCTAGTAGCAAGAAGGGAATTGTAGGGCATATTTTCTTCTTCTATTAAGACAAATATCATGTAATTTAGCAAACTTTGTCTTACTCCACAGTATTGAGTCTCAAAAATTGTGGGTAAACTGAAATTTACCATGAAACTGGGATTATACATTTTAGATTGCAATTTATGTTATTAAATAACCAAATAGTATGCATGCTATGTTTCAGACAGTTTAAAATACTTCCTTTGCTTAAGATAATTAACAGAAGTCCTAGAAAAGAAATGGAATAGAACAAATAATTTGATTGACTAAATATACACATATGTATTCCTTACTCTAATATATATGTATACTTATTGTAATCATTTTTAGTGTTAATGTCTAAAATCAAAGAAAAATTTGATTAAGATATTTCTTTGGTAACTCCATAACTGTATTTTTATATTAGAGACTTAAAAGCTGTAATTATGGTTAAACAAATAGCATTTTAATTAATTAACAGTTGACACTATGCAAAATCTTTTCTGTTCATCGGTGGACCAAAGAGATGAGTTGTAAAATGATAGAGGACATTAGTTTCCTAATGCACAGTGTATATTGAATGTTTAATAGTTTGGAGGATGTTTTGATGTTATTTTCTACAACATTGTAACTATCTATTCATGCACTGACTCTCTCTTTCTCCAGAACCCTTTATTCGTGAATGTGCGTAACTAAAAATATCTTCACATTTACCTTATTTTCTTCACATTTTCATCATTCTTCAACAAGTTACAATAGTTATCCTAATTATAATTATTTTAAATATTATCTATTTTAACTTTGAAACAAGTATAAAGAATATAATCCAACAATCACATAAATCGTCAAAATTAGTGAATATATATATATATTTATTTATCCTATTAACTTCAGATTTTGTAGTACACAGAAAAAATAAAAGACTTTTTTTTATAACTTACCTTGATTCATTTTCATTCCTTCCTTTCTAACTGTATTATTAATTTATCTAATGATATATTATTATTTTGTAAGATTCTTCTTTAAGCTTATATCTATATTACATAGAAATAATTTACATTACTTTATCTATATTTATGTTTTGGATCTATATTAACACAGATGAATTTTATTTCATCTTTTGTATTACAATTTATTTTACTGAGTCTCTCTTCATATTTCCATATTCCATCTAATGAACTTCTAAATTTTTGTTTTATTTTTTATCATTACAAAGAGTGATCCAATCAACATCCCTATAAAAATTTTCTACTGCATATTTATAAAAATTTATCTAGGTTATATATTTAGAACTATAAATAGATTCAGACATTAAAACATTTTAAATGATTTTAGATACCTCTAACATACTGCACAGTGGTTGTTCCAATTTACTCTCTCACCAACACGGAATTAAAGTTTCCATTTTCCCAAAAGCTTTCCAGGGTGTTCACTGTGGTGTGCACCTGTAGTCCCATCTACTCCAGAGGCTGAGGCAGGAGGATCACTTGATCTCAGGAGTTCAAAGCTGCAGTGAGCTGTGATGGTGCCACCACTCTTTCAGGCAGGGAGACAGAGCAAGACCCTATCTTGAAAATTTTAAATAAAATTTAAGAAAACAAAACAAAGACAAAAATTTTCCGATACTTACTATTTTGTTTGGTGTCTTACTATTGCTATACTTAATGGGAGTAAAATTATATCTGTGTCAACATGTTTTTCCCACAACACTTTTCTAGTGACTGAGAAGATTTAGCACCTTTAATATGCTTATTTTCTGTTCCTAATTATTTTTCTGTATGTATTTCGGTCATATTATTTTATATTTGTCTATTGAATGACTTATTTTTAGGGATTTATTGGAATTCTTTATACACTGTGGATATTAATTATCTTCATTTTATGAGAAACCTACACTAAAAATCAGCTGTTATCTTTTAACAAAGATTAAAGTGCAACCTTTATTTAACAGACCCCAAATGTCTATTTACTGCTTTTCCTGCTATTGAAAAGATCTATAAAAAGTAGAATTATTAGTTTTCTTGTTTTCAGGGCGCTTTCACCAAAATTTCAACAATAGCTCCTGGATGCACAGGAATGAATTCATTGTGTACTAACTCTGCTCCACATCCTGTCTATAATCAGGTATGTAGCAGTGGTGGGAGGGCTCTGAATTAACAGTTGTGGGAAGAAAGTACTTTAGAGGTTACCTGGATACAAGCCTTCCCTACCGAGCAGAAGTAATTGATTCTGTATTAGTTGTTTTATGAAGCTGTAGGGCATGCACCCTACCAACAACTCAGCTGTAACCTGGAGCTTTTCTACTTAACTTTTTCATGCCCCCTATGTGTGGACTATATAAACGTTTTATTCAGTGAGTTCCTAAATGTTTTAAATACCTTTCTGAGTGCTTGAGTTTTATGGAAGCAGATACTACAATTCTTTTAATAGAGAATTATCTTATGACCTATTTGCCACATTGGTACACAAAGCTTCACAGAATAGAAACAAATTAAAATTATGATTCATTTTAATTACTGAAACTTCAGTCACTTATAAATGTGTAAAAGTGATTTTTGTGAAATTGTCCTAATATTTAAAATATTATACTGCTTGGCAAATACAATTTTTTTGTCAAATAAATGAAAGGAAATAGGTCAAATGTGAGTACAATTCCTCAATTTGTCTGTTCTTCTCTAACACATACATAATGATTTGAAAACAGTAATAATAAAGTATTCTAGAACATTGGCTGAAGAGAAATTTTTTATCTGGCTGTGAGAGGAAAGTGTAATATGCTGTGATTGTGGAGATTACAGTTTTGTTTCTTGTGTAAAGGTTTTGCTTGAAAAGTTACTTGTAAAGACCCTTTAATCCTCTGGGATATACTAGACTTTCATCCTTACAGAACCTCATTATTGCCATCTTCTTCCATGTCCCAGGTTTCCTGCAAAAGTCAAGATCAAACTGAATTACAACTTGAGACTCAGTCTACAAAAACATGACAATTTGGTCACAGTGGTTTCAGACAAAATACATTAGATATTCTGCAGTGTATTTTGTGCCGTCAAGTTAAAGTCAAATATTCCAGGGTGTTAAAAATTCGTGACTAAAATATTGATGAGATTTCTCCTCCAAGTCCTTGTGTAACCATCTCAAACTACTTTGTCATTTCACTGTCTATAGAGTTGTCATGTGGTTATAGGACACTCCTTCCAGAACTTTCCAGATGGCTTTTACCATCATGTTTTGGAAGACAAAATAGTTGAATGCAAAGAGTATATGCTATTTCTTCATTATTGTAGTATGGTTATCTGTGCAACTTTCCATAGGAGGAGGTCAAAGAGGACATTTCAGCTGGAGTCATTGCTACAAGTATGTATTATAAACTAGATATATTCAAATTTGGTTTCAACTTTACTATACAAATTTAAGTGTTTCCAATTCATTATTATTATAATTATTCATATATTCCTGAATTTTAAAACAAACTACTGAATCTTACAATAGGAAGTTGTTCTGTTCTTTTGCCGTGTTTTTTTCTACTGTTGCACTACTGACTGTGTTTTCTGGTTATTTTTTAGTAAGCATAATTTCTGTATGCTTCTATTTACATAATGATACATCCATTACCTTTCTTCAAAATAATCTGATACATACTGAACAAGATAAACAAATTTAATATCATAGTGGGAATTTATTATTTGCGTGTTTAATATTTTCCATATTTTAAACAATGAGTCTGAACATTTCCATGTTCTTTGGTTCGGCAATTTTAGTTTAAAAATAAGAATTTTTTTTTATTATTATACTTTAAGTTCTAGGGTACATGTGCACAATGTACAGGTTTGTTACATATGCATACATGTGTCATATTGTTTGGCTGCACCCACCAACTCGTCATTTACATTAAGTATTGCTCCTAATGCTATCCCTCCCTCTACCCCCAAACCATGACAGGCCCCGAGGTGTGATGTTCCCTGCCCTGTGTCCAAGTGTTCTCATTGTTCAATTCCTACCTATGAGTGAGAAAATGTGGTGTTTGGTTTTCTGTCCTTGTGATAGTTTGTGCACAATGATGGTTTCCAGCTGCATCCATGTCCCTGAAAAGGATATGAACTCACCCTTATTTGTGGCTGCATAATATTCCATGGTGTACATGTGCCACATTTTATTAATACAGTCTATCACTGATGAGCATTTGGGTTGGTTCCAAGTCTTTGCTATTGTGCATAGTGCAACAAAAATATACGTGTGCATGTGTCTTTATAGTAACACGATTTATCATCCTTTGGATATCTACCCAGTATTGGGATCGCTGGGTCAAATGGTATTTCTAGTTCTAGATCCTTGATGAATCGCCACACTGTCTTCCACAATGGTTCAACTAGTTTACACTTTCACCAACAGTGTAAAAGCATTCCTATTTCTCCACATCCCCTCCAGCATCTGTTGTTTCTTGACTTTTTAATGATCACCATTCTAACTGGTGTGTGATGGTATCACATTGTGGTTTCGTTTTGCATTTTTCTGATGACCAGTGATGATGAGCATTTTTTCATGTTTCTCTTGGCTGCATAAATGTCTTCTTTTGAGAAGTGTCTGTTCATATCCTTTGCTCACTTTTTGATGGGGTTGGTTGTTTTTTTCCTTGTAAATTTGTTTAAGTTCTTTGTAGATTCTGGATATTAACCCTTTGTCAGATGGATAGATTGCAAAAATTTTCTCTTGTTCTGTAGGTTGCCTGTTCACTCTGATGGTAGTTTCTTTTGCTGTGCAGAACCTCTTTTGTTTAATTATATCTCATTTGTCTATTTTTGCTTTTGTTGCCATTGCTTTTGGTGTTTTAGTCATGAAGTCCTTGCCCATGCCTATGTCCTGAAGGGTATTGCCTAGGTTTTCTTCTAGAGTTTTTATGGTTTTAGGTCTAACATTTAAATATTTAATCCATCTTGAATTAACTTTTATAGAAGGTGTAAGGAAGGGATCCAGTTTCAGCTTTCTACATATGGCTAGCCAGTTTTCCCAGCACCATTTGTAAAATAGAGAATTCTTTCCCCATTGCTTGTTTTTGTCAGATGTATCAAAGATCACATGGTTGTAGATGTGTGGTGTTATTTCTGAGGCCTCTGTTCTGTTCTATTGGTCTGTATATCTGTTTTTGTAGCAATACCATGCTGTTTTGGTTACTGTAACCTTGTAGTATAGTTTGAAGTCAGGTAGCATGATGCCTCCAACTCTGTTCTTTTGGCTTAGGATTGTCTTGGCAATGCAGGCTCTTTTTTGTTCCATATGAACTTTAAAGTAGTTTTTTTCCAATTATGTGAAGAAAGTAATTGCTAGCTTGATGGGATGACATTGAGTCTATAAATTTCCTCGGGCAGTATGGCCATTTTCACAATATTTATTATTCCTATCTATGAGCATGGAATGTTCTTCCATTTATTTGTGTCCTCTTTCATTTCATTGAGCAGTGGTTTGTAGTTCTCCTTGAAGAAGTCCTTCACATACCTTGTAAGTTGGATTCCTAGGTCTTTTCTGCTCTTTGTAGCAGCTGTGAATAGGAGTTCACTCATGATTTCGCTGTTTGTTGTTTTTGGTTTATAGGAATGCTTGGGATATTTGCACATTGATTTTGTATCCTGAGATTTTTCTGAAATTGCTTATCAGCTTAGGGAGATTTGTGGCTGAGACGATGGGGTTTTCTAAACATGCAATCATGTCATATGCAAACAGGGACAATTTGACTCCCTCTTTTCCTAACTCAATACCATTTGTTTCTTCATCTTGCCTGATTGCCCTGAACTGATCAGAACTTCCGACACTATGTTGTATAGGAGTAGCAAGAGAGCGCATCCCTGTCTTGTGCCATTTTCAAAGGGAATACTTCTAGATTTGCCTATTCAGTATGATATTGGCTGTGGGTTTGTCATAAATAGCTCTTATTATTTTGATATACATTCCATCAATACCTAGTTTATTGAGAGTTTTTAGCATGAAGGGGTGTTGAATTTTGTCAAAGGCCTTTTCTGCATCTCTTGAGATAATCATATGGTTTTTGTCATTGGTTCTGTTTATGTGATGGATTATGTTTATTGATTTGTATATGTTGAACCAGCCTTGCATGCAAGGGATGAAGATGACTTGATCGTGGTGGATACGCTTTTTGATATGCTGCTGGATTCGGTTTGCCAGTATTTTATTGAGGATTTTCACATTGACGTTCATCAGAGTTATTGGTTTAAAATTTTCTTTTTTTGTTGTGTCTCTGTTAGGCATCAGTATCAGGATGACGCTGACCTCATAAGATGAGTTAGGGAGGATTCCCTCTTTTTCTACTCATTGGAATAGTTTCAGAAGGAATGGAACCAGCTCCTTTTTGTACCTGTGGTAGAGTTTGGCTGTGAATCCATCTGTTCCTGGACTTTTTTTGGTTGGTAAGCTATTAATTATTGGCTGAATTTCAGAGCCTGTTATTGATCTATTCATAGACTCAACTTCTTCTTGGTTTAGTCCTTGGAGGGTGTATGTGCCCAGGAATTTATCCATTTCTTCTAGGTTTTCTAGTTTATTTGCATAGAGTTGTTTATAATATTCTCTAATGGTAGTTTTTATTTCTGTGGGATTGGTGGTGATATCCTCTTTATCATTTTTTATTGTGCCTATTTCATTCTTCTCTCCTTCTTCATTAGTCTTGTAGTGGTCTATCACTTTTGTTACTCTTTTCAAAAAATCAGCTCCTGGATTCATTGATTTTTTTGAAGGAATTTTTGTGTCTCTATCTCCCTCAGTTCTGCTGTTGTCTTAGTTATTTCTTGCCTTCTGCTAGCTTTTGAATTTGTTTGCTCTTACTTCTCTAGTTCTTTTAATTGTGATGTTAGGGTGTCAATTTTAGATCTTTCCTGCTTTTTCTTGTGGTCATTTAGTGCTATACATTTCCCTCTGTGTATGACTTTAAATGTGTCCCAGAGATTCTGGTACATTGTTTCTTTGTTCTCATTGATTTCAAAGAATATCTTTATGTCTACTTCATCTCATTATGTATCCAGTAGTCACTCAGGAGCAGGTTGTTCAGTTTCCATGCAGTCGTGTGGTTTTCAGTGAGTTTCTTAATCCTGAGGTCTAATTTGATTGCACTGTGGTCTGAGAGACAGATCGTTGTGATTTCTGTTCTTTTACATTTGTTGAGGAGTGCTTTACTTCCAACTATGTGATCAATTTTGGAGTAAGTGTGAAGTGGTGCTGAGAAGAATCTATATTCTGTTAATTTGGGGTGTAGAGTTCTGTAGACGTCTATTATGTCTGCTGGTTGAAGAGCTGAGTTCAAGTCCTGGATATCCTTGTTAACCTTCTGTCTCATTGATCTGTCTAATACTGATAATGGGGTTTTAATATCTCCCATTATTGTGTGGGAGTCTAAGTCTCTTCATAGGTCTCTAAGGACTTGCTTTATGAATCTGGGTGCTCTTGTATTGGGTGCATATATATTTAGGATAGTTAACTCTTCTTGTTGAATTGATCCCTTTACTATTACGCAATGGCCTTCTTTGTCTCTTTTGATCTTTGTTGGTTTAGCAGCTGTTTATCAGAGACTAAAATTGCAATCCTTGTTTTTTTGTTTGTTTGTTTGTTTGTTTTGCTTTCCATTTGCTTGGTAGATCTTCCTCCATCTGTTTATTTTGAGCCTATGTGTGTCTCTGCATGTGAAATGGGTCTCCTGAATACAGCACACTGATGGGTCTTGACTCTTTATCCAATTTGCCAGTCTGTGTCTTTAATTGGGGCATTTAGTCCATTTACATTTAAGGTTAATATTGTTATGTGTGAATTTGATCCTGTCATTATGGTGTTAGCTAGTTATTTTGCCCGTTAGCTGATGCAGTTTCTTCCTAGCCTCGATGGACTTTACAATTCATCATGTTTTTGCAGTGACTGGTACTAGTT
>NW_012117766.1:1487685-1494353 GCF_000951035.1 Colobus angolensis palliatus
GATAATATTCTGAAGAGTGTTTTCCAACTTGGTTCCATCCTCCCTGTCACTTTCAGGTATGCCAATCAAACATAGATTTGGTCTTTTCATATAGTCTCATAGCTCTTGGAGGCTTTGTTCATTTCTTTTTACTCACTTTTCTCTAACCTTCTCTTCTAGCTTTATTTCATTCATTTAACCTTCAATCACCGATACTCTTTCTTCCACTTGATCGAATCGGGTATTGAAGCTTGTGAATGTATCACGTAGTTCTCATGCCATCGTTTTCAACTCCATCAGGTCAGTTAAGGTCTTCTCTATGCTGTTTATTCTAGTTAGCCATTCTTCAAATCTTTTTTCAAGTTTTTTAGATTCCTTGCAATGGGTTCAAACATCCTCCTTTAGCTCCAAGAAGTTTGTTATTACCAACCTTCTGAAGCCTATTTCTGTCAGCTCATCAAAGTCATTCTCCATCCAGCTTTGTTCCATTGCTGGCAAGAAGCTGCAATCCTTTGGAGGAGAAGAGGCATTCTGGTTTTTAGTATTTTCACTTTTCTGCTCTGGTTTCTCCCCATGTTCGTGGTTTTTATCTACCTTTGGTCTTTGATGTTGGTGACCTACAGATGTCCTTTAATGTGGATGTCCTTTTTGTTGATGTTGATGCTATTCCTTCCTGTTTGTTAGTTTTCTTTCTAACAGTCAAGACCCTCAGCTGTGGGTTTATTGGAGTTTGCTGGAGTTCCACTCCAGATTCTGTTTGTCTGGATATCACCATAGGAGGCTGTAGAACAGCAAATATTTCAGAAGAGTATTGTTGCCTGATCCTTTCTCTGGAAACTTTGTCCCAGAGGGGCACCCGCCTGTATGAGGTTCAGTCCACCGCTACTGGGAGGTGTCTCCCAGTTAGGCTACACAGGGTGGTGGGGGTGGTCAGGGACCCACTTGAGGAGGCAGTCTCTCCGTTCTCTGAGTTCAAGCACTGTGCTGGGAGAGCCACTGCTCTCTTCAGGACTGTCAGACAGGGATGTGTAAGACTGCAGAAGTTTCTGCTGCCTTTTGTTAAGCTATGTCCTGCCCCCAGAGGTGGACTCTACAGAGGCAACAGGCCTTGCTGAGCTGTAGTGGTTTCTGCCCACTTTGACCTTCCCTGGCTGCTTTGTTTACCTCCTCAAGCCTCAGCAATGGTGGACTCCCCTCCCTCTGTCAGGCTGTGCCTCACAGGTCAATCTCAGACTGCTGTACTAGCAGTGAGCAAGGCTCCGTGGGTGTGGGACTTGCTGAACCAGGTGCGGGATATAATCTCCCGGTGTGCCATTTGCTAAGACCATTGGAAAAGCACAGTATTAAGGTGGGGGGTGTCCTGATTTTCCCGGTAGAATCTGTCACGGCTTCCCTTGGCTAGGAAAGGGAAATCCCCTGACCCCTTGTGCTTCCCGGGTGAGGCAATGCCCTGCCCTGCTTTGGCTTGCCCTCCGTGGGCTGCACCCACTGTCCAACCAGTCCCAATGAAATGAACCAGGTACCTCAGTTGCAAATGCAGAAATCACCCATCTTCTGCATCGATCATGCTGGGAGCTGCAGACCAGAGCTGTTCCTGTTTGGCCATCTTGGTGAAAATTAATGTTTTGAATATAAAGAATTGTTGCTCCCTAGAGCAAGAATTGTTGAATATAGAATAGTATATCTTCCTACTTTATATCTATATTAATGTATGAAAAAATAAAAACAGTAAGTAAAATACTTCAGATAAGATTTCACAAGCCATAGTAGAATACTTATTCAGAGGCTTTTCTACCTGAACTGAGTGGTCTAAGTAGTTGTTTTATCAGTAAACTTAAAAGCTCTTCTAAGCAAGAAAACATAACAAATAATATAAGAATACCTGACATTTTCATTTAGAATTAAAAGATGCATAAATAGTAATTAATTAACCAGCCTAGTGGTGTGAAGTTTAGTCTTCACTTAGAATATATTTTGCATGAATCGGATTCTATCATTTTTCTTACAAAGCCCATAATTGCAATAAATGAGACTTATGACTTCTGGTCACAATGTCTAAAAAGTAAATGAAAGCTTAATTTATGAAACAAATTGTGTGCAGAATCCCTTATTTTTTAAAAATGTTCTAAAACTATCTTATTCTCCTTCAGTAGATTTTTGAACTGTTCATTTTTATTAAACATAAAACATTTTATAAAATGTGTGATTTCCCTTCATATATTTTATCATTTTTATATTAAATGCCATAACAATTTTATTTAAATACTATAATAATTTCAAGTGGCATAAACACATTTGAGTATAAATATAACTGATTTTTGGTAATCTTAAATCTGGTTCTTGTAACTATATGAATTCATAAAAGAACTGTAGTATTCCACTAACTACAACAGTGCATTGTGCTTGATCACTGTCAGTGTTTTTCATAGGGACTTAAACTATATGATAATCAGAAGAGTATTAAATAAACTTAATAATTATTTTTTGAGTATAGTACTCAATTTTTTTTAAAAAAAAATGTATTTCTAGATTCATGAATGGCAGTTTTGTCCCAGTCATCAGTACTTAATGGAATTAGCATTTTTGTTTGAAACTGTTTAAAAATTTCATCAGGGCTAGCCAAATTTAGTAAATATTTTCCACTATGCCTGTAGTTGCAGGAATGTGACCTTGTTTTATTCCTAGCAATTGATATTGACTGAAATATCAAGTTGGTGAACAGTTGCAGGAAGCGTATTCAATTCTGCTAGGGCCAAGAGACTCTGGGGCATTAGTTCCCTGGCCTAAAAGCCCAGAGTAAGCAGGGTGTTACATTTCAGACTGTTGCCCCAAATCCCACATAAGCCTTTACACTGCCATGCTCTCATGAACTGCTCAACACTGATGATTTCTCCAGGGCTTGGGGTAAGGAGTCAGCTGCAGAACGTGTTGTCACATACAAATGGGAATAGCAGTATATCATGTGAGTTTCTGTTTGATACAAGAAGATACAGAGTGTTCTTTTGAACTTAAATACCTTGAAATTAATTCCCCTTATTTTTGATGGTAGGACCAATGGTATTACCAATGATCATCTAACGATAATCTAATTTTATAGGCTGTTGTTCCAGCTGGTTATCCTAACACAACACTCTCAATATGCTTCCAGGGATGCCTAGACATATTGTACACCTGCTAATGAAGAATTCTGGTCTATCATGGTAGAAAATAAGTCAGGATCAACTATAACGTCCTCCTGGCTATTATGACTTCCAATAGGGCATGACTGGTGCACTCCAGCCACCTGCTTGATACCAAATATTCCATTATATGAACCCTACAATTCCGAATTCTGGCACTTTCCACCAGTTTTGAAATGGGGGACAAGAAAAAAGTTATTCCTACTGCTATATTCTCTTATTTCAGTACCAAACAGTGCCTCTTTTGTTCCAGCATCTTACAAAGAGGATTTAGGGAAGCATATTATTCCATTTTTACATATAACCTTATGTATCCATGGGATTAAAGTGTGAATTAGCTCAGAGGCTGACAATGGAGACAATCCAAAAGACATGCAGCAAGTCATTCTGACAACTGGCACTTTATTAATGGACTGGCCTTAAAAGGAAAATGAGAATCAGAGTTGAAAATTGGCCTGTATCTTTTAAGCCATCAGATGCTGAATAGTCCACTCACATTGATAATAATGTACCCAATGTGATGATAGATCACATTCCTTTATCCTGATGCCATTAAAAGTTCATTTTATCTCTTTTGTGCCTTTTGTGTAAGATGATATTAAAATAAAGCACAAATTGGAAAGTACACATTATCACATACTTAGTACTGATTATACACTCATAAATCAAGTTTTTAATTGTGTTTGCTTTCACGTTGATCTACTACAGGAGGCAGAGATTTTAGTTTAAGTGGTTTTATTAAATATACTTTATATGAGTTCACTCTGCACATGCCAAAGTTTCTGGGTACAAATTCTGAGAAGCACTCGGCCAGATTCTAGATTGTGCATAACTAGACAAAGGCCAACATGAGAGGCTTCTTGAGAATTAGCTAGTGTTTCTTTGTCAGATCTAATATACTGAGTTTATTAATTTGACTATTTCATTTAAAATTTTCTAATACCAGGTCTCTCATTATTCCTTCACATTGTGAATTTTATATAACCTGCCCTACTGGAAATTTGGAAGTCCATTGCCCTTTTACCTGCTTTCTTAATAGGTCCATTCCTTATGTCTCCATTGTACATAGGATTCAGGGATGGAAATGGTTCTGTTAGTTGACGTGTGCTTTTGTAAAATTTACTAGTGATTCTGTCTCTCTCTACTTGAAAAATCTTGACAGCACTTTTTGTTTTTTGAGATTCAGGTGAGTAATTATATAGAGATCCTTCTCTCAGGTTATGCTATGTAAAGGTATCACAATTTACGCTTAGGATCAGATGAATACTAACACATGAGCCTGCCATTTATTCCTTTCTCCATGGCTAACCAGCAAAAGTTTTAGAATATTGGATCTGCTTTTCTTATTGTTGAAATCCCTAGCTGCTTCCTTCTCACTTGAGTGATTTCATCTTAGAAATAGCCAGATAGATAGAAATAGCTTAGCTAAATTAGCCATGGGTGCAAATTTATCTCTCCTAATTTATTTAAAAAAAAAATGAGTTCTAGCTTCCAGAATAAAATGAAGATTTTGAATACCAAAAGAGAACTACATTATAAATAATTGGTCTTGATTTTGGACTCTACAAAGACCAAAAGATAAATGTCTGAAGGCTAAAAGATAAATTGCTGCATTTGAAGTCACAAGACCTAGGTTACAACAGTGGCTCTGATATTAATGAACTGTTTGATGCTAGAAAGTCACTTTAACTCTCTAGAGCTCACTGATCTCATCTGTAATGAGGTTGGGTTCAAGCAGTATTTTTCAAGTCAAATTTTATTTTAGTGTGGTAAATGATTTAAATTACGTACCAGAAATCCTAGGAGAGAAGTATTAATAGAAAAAAATGGAGATTAAAAAAGAAGAAACATTTGTTTTCACTGATCCACAGACAATGGGTAAAGAAGGACTAAACTACATAGTCTATTCAGCATTTTACAAATGTAAACTAGAATTTTATGTCACTAATGATCCATTATTATCCTTTCATGCATAATAAATTACGTGAACATCTATTGACTTATCCACATTCTCTCATATTCTTTTTTTAAACAAAAGAAAGCCACTTGAAAAAGACCTTTTGAAATCACCGATAATCAAGTTCATAATCATATAACGCAATATAAAATTCACACTGGTTTCAAATTCATAACTTTGTTCTCCTACACAATGTGTCTTAAATAAATAAGTCAATAGACAGATGGCCAAACTCCATTATGTGTAACATATTTTAGAGGTTTTATTAACAAGTATATTTGTCATTCAGAATTTTCTTTTCAGTTTGTTAAATGCAACACAAATTAAATACACATTATAAAATCTATCTGCAATATATCAACATTTACACAAGACATTATAACACAGACATACTAGTGATTTTAAGAGATAAGATCTAAACAATGTCTTGGAATTACACAGTCAATGTAATATCAATAACAATTATAATGATCCCAGGATTCCATAACGTATTCATTGTTCATATGTATCATAAACATTTCTGTTATCTTTTTGCGTTTTTTTGGTAGGGGGGTCTGTTTTCTTTTGTTTGTTTTAGGTAGGGCATTAATATCTAAGTACGTTTATCCATGTTAATTTAGCTCACACGAGTACTCTCAATGCCATGGGTAATGATTTATCTCCTTAATTCACTGATCTTTTTCCATCCTTCCTATTTGTATCATAAAGACACCATTGAGAAAGCAATGTAAGCTATCAATCATTCTGCTTTGAAGAGAATATATTCTGTCTAATTGCAATGGAAAGTCTAATTGATTACTTCAATGTGGATGTAGTTCATACTCAGTGAAATAAACATACATGGAAACACATCCCTAAGGAATCATTGGCATCACAATATCACCAGGGAACTTGGTTGATTGGGACTTTTGCTCATTGGCTATGGTGAGGATTCTGATTCTTGAACAGATCATTTTGATTCCTTCTGTCGTACAGACTATATACATAACCATTGCCAGTTAACATTACTGGGATATATAAATAGTAGTACTCACGAAAGGAACAGAAAGTACACATGGATAGGTCAATGTAAATCTATCTATGCTGCCAGCAGATAATGAAACGCATATAAATGTTTAGCACCAGAAAGAGCTTTATATATCAACAACTTCCTCATTTTACAGATGAGAAAATTCAAATTTGGAGACACTGGGATACTCTTGGTCAGACAACTAATTAGTGGCAACAGCAAGATGAAATCCGTGGTTTCCTGATTCTCAGTCAGTTGCTTTTTCCACTTCACTTGCTGCATGTTGTATTGACAATGGATAAGAGGAACTTAAATCTTACTGTGTGAAGCAACACCTTACAATTAACCAGGAGTATTTCTTTCTGGTTTTCTTTCTTTTTTAGGTATAAACATTATTAAAGCAAAATAAAGTTTTGGATGTTGTTTACAAACTAAATCACATAGAAAGTTTGGGGACAGTCTTTTCTTATTATGTAGGCTGTTAAGTTGTACATAAATTCAAATCTTGTCACTTCAAGAATACATAATTGCCCGCGAATCTAGT
>NW_012117766.1:1494758-1500652 GCF_000951035.1 Colobus angolensis palliatus
TCCTCATTTTACAGATGAGAAAATTCAAATTTGGAGACACTGGGATACTCTTGGTCAGACAACTAATTAGTGGCAACAGCAAGATGAAATCCGTGATTTCCTGATTCTCAGTCAGTTGCTTTTTCCACTTCACTTGCTGCATGTTGTATTGACAATGGGTAAGAGGAACTTAAATCTTACTGTGTGAAGTAACACCTTACAATTAACCAGGAGTATTTCTTTCTGGTTTTTTTTATTTTTTAGGTATAAACATTATTAAAGCAAAATAAAGTTTTGGATGTTGTTTACAAACTAAATCACATAGAAAGATTGGGGACAGTCTTTTCTTATTATGTAGGCTGTTAAGTTGTACATAAATTCAAATCTTGTCACTTCAAGAATACATAATTGCCCGCGAATCTAGTCAAATGTGCCAATGAATTTAATGCAACAGTCTAATGCAGGATGCTCCTCTCTCTCCCTCCTGTTATACTCCACTCTTTGCTAAATTTCACAACATGTTGAAGTAGAGAATAATGTGGCCTTTTCCCTTTGTTTCACTGAATTATTTTCTTTGATCTTGGTGCCTCCCTTGCATTTCTCTCTACTTCTTATCCTCCTATTCTGGAGTAAACAATGGAAGAGAATTACAAACTGGTGAACGTCCCAAGGCTCTTCCTGTTTACCTACTGCAAACTTGATAGATGCATGCAGCCAGAGTAGATATCCTTTTCTGACCTCTTAAGTTGAGGAAGCTGTACTCCCAGAAAATACAAGGCTCTTTTACACACTATGCCCTTCATACCCCATTTTAAAGATGAGCACATCTCCTGCTTAAAGGCTCATTTATGTTCCACTTTAGCTAGTGCAAAATTATTCTTTGGCTGAAAATTTGAAACAAATTATGATACAATTACTTTTCCCTGGAAAACAATTATATCTAGGTACCTAATAAAAGGGTCTCTAAATTGAAAAGTAGGTGGCAAGGTTATCATACTTTTCTGCATCTAAGGTGCTGCATAAGCAAGAAGTTACCTTCCAAAGTAATTTTAATTATAGTAAGGTAGCTCATGCCGCTAAGTGATTTTCAGAAAGTCTCTTGGGAAATCTGAGATATATGAATTTAAATTTTGTCTTTCCTTTTAGTTACTCTTTTGTCTTCCTTTTCTAATGCTTCTTATAGCTGTTCTAGTTTCTCAGGTGGTAATTGTATACAAAATATCCAGAAGATTAAATAGAAAGATTCCTTTACTGGAAAGACAATTTATCGTGTTTTTTTTTTTTTCTTCATAGTTCTTCCAATTTATTGTATTTATCTTTGCCACCATATATCCTTCTTCTTATCTCCTCGCTGTTTTCACCTTATTTCATTATTTTATTTGTCCAGTCCCTGTAATCACTTGCTTTATTTGCTTGGTTACTTTTTTCCTAAAAACCTACAAACTTTTGATTAATACAAATAGGAGTGGAAAAACCTGCCGTGGTACTGAAAAAATGCACAAGTCCATTTTAGATCATCTCTTAAGCAAAGTTATTTTGTAAGAGAATTTAGCAACAATAATTAAAGATGTAGAATATTTCTAATAAGCCAAGAAATGAATGCCAAAATTTTGGAAGAATATGCATTTTAAATAGTATTTCAGTTTAAAAAATAAAATAAAATGGCATTTGAAGCTATTTGAAACCTGCTCTCAGTAGCTTCTTTAAAGATAACTTGGTAACAGTAAGTTTTCTTACAGCAAGGTGCGCTGAAACCCAGGCACTGCGTGCAGAAATGTATAATATAACAAATTAAAATGAAAAATAGGATTTGAATATCCATCTGATCATACACAGATGAAAAATTTGTTTGCTGGAATATGTTAAGTATGATGCAGTCAATACAGTGTACAATATCTGTGACAAAAAAAGAGATGTGCATGCATAAGTACACAAAGTCAGAAAGGAGTCTCAGGAGCTTATCCTGAGGAAGTTAAAAGAATTCTATTTTCTATTTATTCATTGCATGATTTATTATAACCGTTCTATAGAGAAGCACCCAACAGAGAAACTGTGGTTAAAGTTAGCTTGTTGTTTCCACTGTAAATCCCCCTTTTTGAATGATTTATAACACTTTTGCTTTTCCCTGAAACTTGGCATATAGGTTCTTAAACTCTGAATCATTATTTCCTCAAGTTTAATTTACATAAGGTTAGCTTTTCTTTTTTTTTTTTTTTTTCTATCAGCCAGAGAAACACACACACAAAGAGTCACATGGGGATATCACAAATTCTATGTTTCTGTAAAAGGGCAGCTGCCAACGGGAAGCAGATAATGACTGTCATATAAGAATCCTTTTAAAAATCCCTGCTGGACAAAATGAGTTTGTGGAGTGTTCTAGGGCTATTTAGTTAAAAATCAGCTTCTGATTTCAGTCAATGGAGCATATTTCAGAATGAAATTTGCAGCATTGCTACAATAATTATAATTTAAGACATCTAGAACTACAAAAATAAAATGTAATATTAATTATCTCTCTCTAAAACCTGTGACTTGCTCAAAAATTCAAAGTATTATAGTTCTTTTGAAAAACTATGGGTTGACTCTAGTATTGTTTAGTTTACTTTGAAATGTTTTCTTATTTTTTTCTCAGGAAAATTATGTTTCACATTTAGGATCATGTAGAAATAAATATGAATACAAATAACAATCTAGAAAATAAATATTTTTTACTTTCTATTGAAGCTCAATATTTTGCACAAATCAAATGCCATAAGTGTATCCATGGAACTTACTTTTTATATGAATAAATGTATCTTAGTTAAAATACTTAATTAGATATTTATGTTGACTTTGAGAACTGTGTGTAGCATATTTTTACATGTAAATAATTTGAGATTATATAGTTGATAAGGTTATGCTGTGTCCCCCACCTACAATCTCATCTTGAATTATAATCCCCAAGAGTGGACCAAGTAGAGGTAATTGGATCATGGGGATGGTTTTCCCCATGTTGTTCTCTTGATAGTGAGTGAGTCTTATGAGATCTGATGGTTTATAAGCATCTGCCATTTCCCCTGCTTGCACTCACACTGTCCTGCTGCCCTTTGAAGAAGGTGTCTGCTTCTCCTTTGTCTTCATCCATAATTGTAAGTTTCCTGAGGCCTCCCCAGCCATGTGGAAATGTGAATCAGACACCTCTTTCCTTTATAAATCACCCAGTCTTGGGTATTTCCTCATAGCAGTGTGAGAATGGACTAATACAATAGGGTTTTGAAATATATACATTCCCTTCTACGAGTTGAACCATGCTTTTCCAGTCTCTGTTGCTGTCTTTACCTGTTGTGTCCCTTCTTTACATCTCTATTCTTAGAGCTGTCCTAGGCTCTCTTCTATTTTTTATCTAACTGATCCTCTTGAGTAAGCTAGAGGATTGCTACCTTTTATTGATTTCTCTTGATATCTTAATATTGATAACTCCTGAATTCATGATACAGTTGAAGTCTCACCCTTGCATTTTATGCCACCATACCATGTGGCCTAATGTACACATTTATCTGAAGGGTCCACAGTACCTGAAACTCAACTGGATCAGAACTGAATTATTTATATTTGTTCTCCAAAGTCTACCCCACCACACTTTTTTTTTTTTATAAAGTGTGTGAAAATTATAAGTTCTCTTTCCTTTTTTTTTGAGCTGGAGTCTCACTCTGTCACCCAGGCTGGAATGCAGTGGCATGATCTTGGCTCGCTGCAACTTCGATCTCCTGGGTTCAAGCTATTCTCCTACCTCAGCCTCCCTAGTAACAGGGATTACAGGTGCACATCACCACCAGTGGTTAATTTTGTGTATTTTTAGTAGAGAAGGGATTTCGCCCTGTTGTCACGGCTGCTCTTGAACTCCTGATCTGAAGTGATCCACATGCCTCCGCCTCCCAAATTGCTGGGATTACAGGTGTGAGCTGCCATATAGGGCCCAAATTATAATTTTTTATTTTGTTTTTCAAGTTATTCATCTGAGCACTTCTATTTCTGAGTAAATTTTCTATAATTAGAATTTAACAGAAAACATTTCTAAAATAAAAATTAGTATGATTCTTTAGTATCTGTGTGAACCCTGGCATACCCCAAACTCAATATATCATCTTATAATTGAATATTTTTATATCTATCTATATATGTATATATCTGAATATATTCTGGGTGCTTAGAGTGTACTCAGTTCAGAACATATGCTCAAGAAATTTTTGTTGCATAAAAGCATTTAATATGAAAACATCCTAATAGTTTTAATTATATATTTAAAAAGTTGTAATTGTTTCAGTAATTTTTATTAGATTTTATATTTGTCTACATGATTTATGAGAATTATTTTTATTTTTTCACTATTTATCAATGATATCAATATTTTATTGAGTAATGAAAAGGAAGTCATGTAAGTTATGGCAGCTCAAATTTATGAATGACTAAGTTAATTGTCAACAAAAGCAATAACATTTTATTCTACTGTCCCTGTTAACTTATTTGAACCCTGCAGATAACTAAACTGGGCTCATTCCACTTTTACAATCCATTCCTCATTATTTCACCAAAAATATATATCTCCTTCTTATTTAGTAGAGATGAGGTTTGAATGTATTGATCTATTTTTGGAGGACTGACATATAGAAATATTACATCTTCTGACTTACGAACATGGTCTATCTATGGGTTTACTTGTTGTCTTTCATTTTTCTCAGAACTATTTTGCACTGTAGAGATCTTTTATGTCTTCTGTCAGATTTTTTGCATATTCCTATTGTTTCTGGCTATTGTAAATAGTACGACTTTTACAATGTTATTTTCTTGTTTCTTTTTTTTAAATATTTATCTTGTATCCTCCAACATTGTTAAACTCAATTATTAATTCTATTTTGTGGATTTAATTAATAAGTTATTTTGTGGATTTTTACAGTTTTTTTTACATAGAAGATTATATTATTGGCAAATAAAGACTTCATCTTCTCAGTCTTCTTTTAGAATCTGAATGCTTTTTATTTCTTCTTGCTTCACTGTACGATATAACTGTCCAAGTATAATGTTGAATGGAAGCAGCATGAGTAGACATCTCTGTGCTTTTTTTAACCTTAGTATACACTCAGTCTTTTACAATTAAATATGATATATGATACTAACTATAGAATATTTATTAATGTGATTTATAGGGTTAAAACAATTTTTTTATTCCTAATAGCTGCAAGTTTTAATCAGTGATAAATGTTGGATTCTCTAAAATGTCTTCATCTATAATAATGTCATTTTTAGTTTTGTAATATGGTGACTTACATTAATTTTTAAATTTATAACAACTTCGCATTCTTATAATAAAGCCATCTTGATCACAATATATTATATTTCATTTATTTTTGGATTAAAGTATCTAAAATTCTGTTAAGAATTTTTGCATCTATATTTAGGAGAGATGTTGATCTGTAGTTTAGTCTCTTCTAAAAACTTTATCTGCTTTTATATCAAGATAAAACTGGCCCCTTAAAATTTGTTGGGAAGTATTTAATCATCTTTACACTAATGGAAAAGTTTATGTGTAATTTGTGGTATTAGTCTTACACGTATTTGGAGGAATTCACCAGTAAAATTTTTTGTATATTGAGATTTTTGATCAGGAAGCTTTAAACTGCAATTTTTTTTTAGCATATATTTGGCTATTTTTTTTAGTACGTGTTTTACTAAAGATTATGTTTACCTTTTTTAGTGAGCTTTACTTGCTTTTGTGTCTTTCAAAGTATCTCTTCATTTATTCAAAGTTGTTAAATGTCATAAAGTAGTACAAAATATTCTTCTATCATTATTTTAATATCTGAAAACTCTGTAATGATTTTACCTCTCTTATTTCTGAAATAAGGAATATTTGGAAAATATTCTCTTTTTCATTCCCT
>NW_012117766.1:1502272-1515700 GCF_000951035.1 Colobus angolensis palliatus
GATATTTTGACACATTTTTCCACTCCAAAAATGTGTCTCATTAATTTGTTGAAAACATTCAGAGTGTATATTTGCTATAAATAATTTATTGTTTTTAGCTTCATTTGACTACTCATTTTATTTTTGGCTCAGAAGTATACATACATTATGCAATAATATATATTATTCCTTTATGAGTTTTCCTCTTGTTTCTATTGCCTGAATGTACATTCCTATAAATGTAGTTCATAATTAATTCTTTTTGTTTATTTGTTTGTTTGTATTTTTTAATATTGGTAACACATTTTGCTCATAAGACCACTCTGAACTTAGTTTTAGTATTAGGTATCAAATAAAGCATAAATATATCTACTGTATTTATTAATCTAGTAACTAGCCTTTTTAAATTGCCATTTACTTACTAAAAAGCCTCTTTTTTCTTTACAATGCATGAGGTAATTTTGATTTTTTCCAATAACTCTTAGTCAAGTAGCACATATTTTATTTATTTGTAATTCCTTGTTAATATTAAACTAAAGCAGACTCAAGTCACTCTTGGACTTTTCGTACAATTAACTATATACTTTACCAACTATATTATATATTTTTCACCATTTTCAACTCCTTCCTGACTACAGTGCATAGTGTCAGATATCAATTTCAAAATCGGTGAGACTGCTGACTCTATTTGAGGCTTAAGCTTAAGGATGCATGGCAAAAAATAACCAGTGGTCGTTATGAATATTCAAATCAACTATGAGATCTGGAGAAAGGAGTTGGGATGTGAAAATAATACAAGAAAAAAATATCTGAACTCTCAACTCTTGAGGGTCTGTACACTGGAGCATAATCACTTTGTAAACCCTGATTTATCTGATTCAAGAATTCGCATCAGCATTCTTGTTATCCTCCATGGTCACTTTCTTAATATCGGTCTTCTACGTGTTTGCAATTTTCTTGATCCTCTGAAATATATGGTTTCTTGTTGCTTTAATCAGTAATTCAATAGCAGCTCATTTACAGTGTAACATTCATTATAGAATCTGGGCTCTGCATTTATTCTCCATCATATTCAGCTCCCCTTCAAGGGCTTGAGTGATTTTACTGCTTACGTAGGTAACCTATTTAAAACTCTATTCTCATGTTATTTCTTGAACTCCAATGACTAACTCTTTATGGCCACATTATGAACATTTAAAAAATATAGATCCAATATAAGTCTGGATCCACAGAATTATGTCTACAACTTCTCCATACAGTTCTCTATTGATGAATGATATGGTTTGACTCTGTGTCTCCACCTAAATCTCGTACTGATTTTTAATTCTCACACGTCAAGGAAGGAACCTGGTAAGAAGTGATTGGATCATAGGAGTGAGTTCCCCCGTTCTGTCCTAATGATAGTGAGTGAGTTCTCACAAGATGTGGTGGTTTAAAAGTGTTTGTCAGTTCCCCTCTTGCTCTGTCTCTCCTGTTGTCATGTAAGAAGTGCTTTGCTTCCCCTTCACGTTCTGCCATGATTGCAAGTTTCCTGAGGCTTCCCCAGCCATGTGGAACTGTGAGTCAATTAAAGCTCCTTTCTTTATAAATTACCCAGTCTCAGATAGTATCTTTACAGTAGTGTGAGAACAGACTAATACAATGGTGTTCTTTCTGCACTTATTTTTCAAAGTCATTGAAATTTTCTTTTCTATATTCTTTCCTGTTATTTGCTTCTATCACATTTTCCCTTACATTCAGCCTAAATTTTGCTCCATTTTCTGACATGATTCTGTGCTACACCAGCATCCTGGAGCCATTTTCTTTACTAGTCTCTACTTCAAGGGCCCTGTACCTAAGCTAAACCCTGTTATTTGTCTCCTCTGTTCCTGTATGATGTAGAAATACAGTCAAATAGATAAATAGATTGATTTTTCATAGAGATACAGTTTCAAACATCAGCAAAGGCTTCAATGCCAATTATCAACCTGTTTACCTTTCCTTGGTCATCCATGATATGCTTTCCCTATGATAATCATCCTAAACCTCAGTAAATCTTCCTAAGTGCCATATCTTATCTCCACTCTATCATTCACAGCAGACAACTGTGCTTTCTAGAATATGGAGAAAATTAGGAATAATAATGTTATCCTTTAATGTCCATCTTTGTATGCACAGAAAAATATCAATTTTTCAGGCCCACTGCTAACCATCTTCTGCTCAGTGGGCATCTGCTACTCTACTTTAAAGGTAATCTGTGAGGAAATTGAAATCATATTTCTATGGATGATGTGAAATAGCTTGCAGTTCAGTGTTAGAATTGAAATATGGAAATGAAGTATACACAATATACTGCTAACAGTAATCTTTCTCTTCTCTTACATAAAGTTGAATACACAATTTAGAATTCCATATGCATTACCCATCTTATTTCTTGTAAATGGTTACAAAAGAATTATAATTTTGGACATGAAGCAAGAAGAAGGAGTAGATTTGACTCAGCCACCCCATTGAGCCTCTCCAGATGATAGCCAATGTCTCAGGCCTTGATCCTCTTATGTAGTCAAGAGAAACATTCAGCTGGAATAGTCTGTTGTCAGGTGATCCAACTTTTTTTTCTCAAATCTGGCTTTAAATAATTATATTTAGAGTTACTTTCTGCAAGGTAAGGAAGCACATTTAATTGTTGTTCCAAATTTATACTTTTTTCTCTTCGTTACTGCATATTTCAATGCAATAGTGAATGAAAGCAGACGTATTTAGCTTACCAAAATACAAACTCAGAAGTCAGAGATTTGCCCTTTAAGTTATGGAAAATGCAATTTTAATTTTACATTAATTTGCTCATACTAGTCTTTGGATGATCTTACTGAATCACCAGATAATTATTTATAATTATCAGTCATGCATTATTTATAAATGAAAGAAAACAATATTCTCAGACTAGTGTTACTTTAAGTAGAGTAAATTTAAGTAAATATTTGTTGATCCAGTTTTATATGGATTTATTTTCAGTTTGATTTATTTATAGAATTAGGTAAAAAGTTTATCATCCTATTTTTAAAGAACATTGAAACCAACCGTAACTACCATTTTGGAGACATGTAGAATAGTGGCTTTTACAGAGATCCAGGATCCATATTCTGTTCTCAGCTGAATGACTAATCAGCTATTACCTTAAGTCAAATGATCTCTAGAGAACTCTGTTTTTTTATGAACAAAATCAGAAAGTTACATGGAAATCACTCTGGTCTTCTTCAGGTCTACTATCCTATGAATACATTGACTTAAATGTCCTGGATGTAATGGTACCATTGATACATGAAGGGCACTGTGAAGAATACAAGTGTTGTTTACTGGCATCCCATCCAAATCCACGGTATAACCAGTTAAAGTGCAGGAGGTTTTGATTATGTGTAATATTTATTTTGTTTCAGTCATACGGATTCTAAGTTTCTTTATTCTCTGATGCTGCTATAGTGATAGAAACTCAGAAATAATTTATTATGTTCTGCATTATTTATAGAAGGAATTTTCCTTTTCTGACTTAAAAAGGTAAAGGCTAAAAAGTACTACACATAATACTTAAGCACTAGTAGGAAATGCCTAATATCGAATCACTAATACAATAATTATATTTTCATTAAAATAAGCCTAATATAGAACTTAGTATCTATGTTTTAGCATATTAATAACTTCTGAGAATTTAATATTCAATAATTTTAATTTGATTGATAAAATGCAATATTTAAAATACCTATATAACTAAGTAAACATAATATATTTCCAGAAGACAATCGCATGATGTCATAGCATGCATGGGTAAAAGATGTATTCAAAATGCAATACAGGTAAAAAAATACAATAAGATTATGAAAGAATTATGAATGTGATTTCAGATTCCACATTGCAACCAATCTTTAGGAAAATATCACTTGTCAAAGCCAACATAATATAAAATAAGAATATCCACAGTTATATAAACATATTGTTTAAATACTTCTCTTTTTTATACCTGTGTAATACTGAACTTTTTTTATACTATCCAACCAAATATCATATTGCAACACTGAATGCATAAGAAATATGAGAATCTAGCTGTTATTATTAAGCCACAAATTAAAGAGATTTGTAAAACCTAAAGCAATGCCATAAAACATAAAATATAAAGCCTATAATATTTATGTTAACATGAAGTGAAATCATTATTGTTTTATTTGTTTATTTATTTAGAGGCAGACTCTCACTTCAATGTCTAGGCTAGAGTGCAGTGTCAGGATCACAGCTCACTGCAGCCTCAACTTACCAGGCTCAGGTAATTCTCCCACCTCAGCCACACAAATAGATGGGACTACACAAGCATGCCACTACCCCTGGCTAATTTTTTGTATTTTTTTTGTAGAGACAGGGTTTCCTCATGTTACCCAGGCTGATCTTGAGCTCCTGGGATCGAGTAACATGCTGGCCTTGGCTTCCCAAAGTGCTGGGATTACAGTCGTGAGCCACTGTGCCTGTCCTGCTGTATTTAAATGAATTAATTATGACATTTAAAATTTTGTCATTTTTGTTTTCTAAATATTAATATATGATACTTATAGACAAAAGCTCTTGGATGATCTGTTTTTTAAACCATATAAAGAGATCTTGAAACCAATAAATTTCAGAACCATTGGTTTTATATTTTATATGTAGTGACGCAGTAAATGTGAAGAGTACAAATCAAGGAGCCTGACATATACTTAAGAGTACCATGCATATTGCTTATAATTTTGAAATATATAAAAATGAATAAATAGAAATTTCACTAAGACATTATCATTTGCTATCTTTGCCTAATAAGATTAAAATTTAATTACTTATTAAAATAAACTTTGTTTATGGTTTTCAACATTTTCTTTTCAATACCCAAATGCCTTTCCACTGTAAACAACTATGATATCAGATAAAACATATGATGCTACTCTTTTCAGGCTGTGGACTACACCAAGATTCCCTAGAGAAATAAATTTCATGTGACAAGCCCTGTGCCATTCAAGGTGTAGAGAACTGGTGCCTGAGTAGAGTACATTGGCCACACTGATGTGAAGCAGAAGTGTTCAGAAGAAGAAGCAAATGAAATGACCAGTCTCTGTAGAACAGATAATTGAAATGGGAAGACCTGGTGATAAGAGCACCCCAGATAGCTATGGAAGGTGTCTCTACAAATCTTTAGCAATGAACTAAGGCGTGCATGCCCAAAGCTTATCAGATGTGTGAAGCTATGGGGTTGAAAATGGAACAGAAATATGTGCGACAGTTGCACACGGTCTTCGAGGAAGAACAGAGCCAGGGCACTTCCTAGCTCAGGGTATTTTGAGGTGGAGAAATATTCTCAATATCACGAAATAACTCTGGTATCCATCTGAGATAACAACTAATCTGCTCTTAGGGATAGTAACCACATGCTAGAATAGAACTTAAACTATACCTGGCCCCAACACAAGCTAAAACCAAGCCTTGACAAGATACATAAACAAAAGGTTAGAGATTAGTCCTGCCAAATTGGAAGGATTTAAGAATACAATGATTTCCTTAGATCTTCACTAAGGAGCACTAGGCATAAAACTAAGACTACAAACTTCCAAGGTAATCATCCAACAATTTAACTATTTACTGAGGTTAAGAATCTTCAGAAGACAATAACATAATCTAATCTCTATGCTGTATTAACTATAATTTCCAATGTTCAATCAAAAATCACTATACGTAGAAGACAACTGGAAACTGTGAGATTTACAGGCAAGAAAAAACGTAGGACAATACGACTCATGGCAAAAGGCCTAATGTTGAATTTAGCAGATAAGAACTCTAGGAAAATTTTGTGGCAAGACAAACAGAAAGAGAGAGAGAGAGAGTATGTATGCATACACACACACACACACACACACACACACACACTCCAAGTATGCACATGCATATGTACACTCCAAACAGAATAAACAGAATAAAACCCCAAACAAGATCGTAATGAATCAAGCCTAGACAAATTAGAATATATACATATATATGCATATCTATATATAAACACACAGAAACACACACATATTCTATTATTACTAAATATATTGTATATACTTAGTATATACTTTGTATATACTAAACATATGTATATATGCATATATAGTAAAAGTGTATTCAAAATAATAAAAATTGTTTAATTGTTAAAAAGTATGTTTTTAGGCCAAGCACAGTGGCTCATGCCTGTAATCCCAGCACTCTGGGAGGCTGAGGTGGGCTCAAGGTCAGGAGATCGAGACCATCCTAGCTAACATGGTGAAACCTCATATCTACTAAACATACAAAAAATTAGCCAGGCGCGGTAGCGGGCACCTGTAGTCCCAGCTTCTTGGGAGGCTGAGGCAGGAGAATGGCATGAACCCGGGAGGCAAAGTTTGCAATGAGCCGAGATTGCACCACTGCACTCCAGCCTGGGTGACAGAGCGAGACTGCATCTCAAAAAAACAACAAAAACAACAACAACAAAATTTAAAAATATATGTTTTTAATGAGTGCAGATGGGACATTTTAGCATAGAATTGTAAACTTCAATTACAAAAAATAAACAATTCTATAAATGTAAAATGTCTAGAAAACGATAATGACAGTATTTGATAGACTTAAAAACTTATTGAAGGTGACATATAAAGCATTCGAAGGAAGAACAACATAAATTATCCAATTTGAACAACAGATTGAACAAGAAGATGTGAAGCCACAGGCATGTGTTTACAATATCAAACTTTCTAACATAGACAAAATAATATCCTAGAAAGAAAAGTATGTTTAGGAAAACATGAAAGTTTGAATAAATAATATTCAGGGTCCCCAAATTTGATGAAAAACAGTAACCCAAAGACCCAAGAAACTCAGCAAGCTCCAAACAGAATAAAAATAAAATGCATTAAGCCCAGACGAATTAAAAACAAACTTCTGAAAATTAAAGATAAGAAGACAATCTTCAAAGTAGCAAGACTGGGAGAAGAGCACATTGTACACAAGAAATCAAGAATAATAATGATTACTGTTTTTCCATCAGAAATAATGGGAGCTTGAAATCATCTCTATGAAATGCTTTGGAGTAGATGTTAAAACAGGATTCTGAATCAATGATATCCAATAAAATACGAGAATTTGTCATGAGCAGCTTACTATTCCTTTATTCCACTTAGAGAAGAGACTTTTTTTTTTTTTTTTCCAGTATTCTGAAAACACTGCCACTGATTTACATGGACATTTTTCCTATTATTATTTTTTTTCCAGAATACAATAATTATGTTGACTACAGAGGAGAAAGCTCCTCCTGATGAAAACAAGAAAAGGAAAAACGCATGGCTATTTTTCCCTCACCACCAGAGAGAATGCTATTCCCAATCCAAAGACAGAATTTGGCTGAATAATACCTCATTTCTGAGAAATATCTTTTCAGTCAACTGCAGTCAAGTTCATTTAACCTGTTTATTTAGGATCATAGACTGGTGAGAGAAATGTGTAGACTAGTATTTCTTTTTAGTAACTTTTGCTTGATTTTCTAGGTTATGAGAGTATAACATGTGTGAAATAATGAATACCATTCTA
The DNA here is from genome assembly GCF_000951035.1 of Colobus angolensis palliatus. Classification (NCBI taxonomy): domain Eukaryota; kingdom Metazoa; phylum Chordata; class Mammalia; order Primates; family Cercopithecidae; genus Colobus; species Colobus angolensis. The sequence goes on from NW_012117766.1 coordinate 1,509,845, forward strand.
AAATTATTATACTTGTGTTTACATGTGAAATAACCATATTTTTCTGGAGGCTAAAATGTATATTTATATGGTATGCAATTTTTAATCTTGTCAAAATTTGTTTGTCAAACTGTTTATATAGAGTATATGTAAATATAAAAAGATATTAAACATGAAACAAATGTAATGAGTTTCACACCATTTTCAAAATGGACCCCAAATATAGAGGTTTACATTTAGAATTGTTTAACTTGATTTCTATTTTGATTAATGCAATAAGTTTATCTGTTGCTATATTTAAATTGTTGGATGCACATTATAGTTTCTAATGTTTTAAGCTTTAGCAATAAAACTTTAAATTCTAAAACACACCAGTGGTAAGATATGAGAATAATACCTATAATTTATCCTTTTATATTATTTTCCTTTCAAAGTTTTAAAATTTTTTTCTGATATTTATTTAGTGCTATATCAATACTCCATTTATGATTTTCCTTCTTTATAAATTCATTTGCTTTAATTTATGCTTTGAATATTATGTAACTGGATTTAGGTTTCACGACTATATAAAATGAAATAAATCATTCAGACTCATCATGAGCTGTATGTTCATAGCTCATAGCTCGAGTTCATTTAATTCAAAACTTACTTTTTAAACATATGGTGACTTGATTTTTAAAGTTTTTTATTGTCTATTTTATGACAATGTTTAAATCAGTAAGCTTAAGTAAATTATCTGTAAATGCACCTCAACAAATTGAACTGGCAAATAAGAAATTCATGCTTTAAATAAATCATTTGTTGGATTGATAGTATTAGCCACGTATCTATCAAGTCTCTGTTTTACTCTGTGCGCTTTAGACACAGCAATGCTGATTCATCATGGAAAGAAGAATATTAAATGCATTTCTTCTTTGCTGACAGGATGAATGTAACACTTTTTACTAGTTTTATTTAAACACATCAATATAGTGCAAATATTTCAATGGATTTTAGCTGTTTTATCTGCGAATGTTCTGAATACATGAGAGGTTGGGGTGGAAAGGGCCCACTATGCATATTAGATGAAAATGTCAAAATGTTGATTTTTTTTTTTTTTTTTTTTTTTTTTTTTTTTTTTGAGGTGGAGTCTCTCTCTGTCGCCCAGGCTGGTGGGCAATGGCGCTATCCCGGCTGACTGCAACCTCCTCCTCCCTGGTTCAAGCGATTCTTCCATTTCAGCCTCCCGAGTAGATGGGATTACAGGCACCCACCATCATGCCTGGCTAATATTTGTATTTTTAGTAGAGATGGGATTTCACCATGGTGGCCAGGGTGGTCTTGAATTCCTGACCTCAGGTGATCCACCCACCTCGGCTCCCCAAATTGCTGGGATTACAGGCATGAGCTATCGTGCCAGGCAGAAAATGTTGATTTTGATGTGAGTGTGATCATATCAGCCCATTAGGATATGCAAACACAACTTACAGAGAAATTGGAAGGCTGTTGATATGATAGACAAGGGTTTCTGATGCATTCTCTTGATTTTCTGAGAACTTTTAGTAATAACTGAAAGTGAAAAAGTGTTGTCAATGAAGATCTGAAGTAATAATCAAGACGGGAAAAAGAGAAGCTTTTTTATTTTTAACTGAAAAGTCTATTAACTGGCAAAGCCAGATGCTATAGATTAAGCACACAGCTACACTAAATCAGCAATTCTCTTTGTTAAAACACCTTCTCTTTTCTGAGCCCTTTTGCTAATGCTGTCAAAAACTTCCTGATGTTAAAAATTTTGAATAAATAATTACTTTATAGATTCTGTACTTGTAATTTATTTAGGTGACTGTCAGAGATGGAAGGGTTATGAATTTGTACCAAGTTATCCATCTGTTACCTTGTAGAAAACAGTATTTTTATTAGGCTTTTATTCTTCCAGTCCTTAATCCAAAACAATGTCATGACATCTCATCTTTCTCTGAGAAAGTGAATATCATGGACAATAGGAATTGAAATTCAGATCACACTTCCTTCTTGGCTTATTTAAGGTCTTCAATTTCTGATGTATTTACTAAAATTTCTTCTCTCTTTTAGATCACTAATTACCAAAGACTGCTAGGCTGGCAGAGCTTTCATGTGATTGAAAGATTGTTTTCAGTGGCAAGAAACAAACCAGACAAGAGAAAGGTGGATTTTGCTGTGACAAGCATTGTTTAATTTAGCTCTCTGTGGCTTCCAGAAAATTCTCCTTGTTCTGTTATGTTGTAAAGATTACCCTCCTGGAAACATGAGGGAGAAGGAAGGAAATTTCACTTCTGGTGGGTTAGTCTTCCACACAAAAAGTAACCTATACTTTCCTGGGTATTTGTTTTAGCTTGATTATGTGGCTTTTAAGTTACTGGTTTGATCTAAGCCTCCTTGATCTGATGGATTCATATTACTGATTTTATTCAAAATACAGCTGTGAGGCCTATGCATTCATTCATATGAATAGAGAGAGAAAAAAAAAGTTAGTGCTATAAAATACAGTATAAACAGAAATACAAACATAAAGTAGATACACATATAACTTAAGAAGCAGAATGACAATTGCTTCCTTTAAAGGGAAGAGATAGATAGAAGATTTTTATATTTCCATAGTTTATATATATATGTATATATATGTAAATGTATATATATATTTACAATTTTGAGTTCTTTGTGTGGAAAGTTAAAAAACAAACAAACACCTAAACTTGAAAAATCAAGAAAGAGAAGCATAATCATATTATCTAGACCCTTGGGGATAATGACTTAATAAAATCATAAATATTTAATAGTTGGATAGAGATAATGAGTGAGGAAAGTATGATTAACTTTTCATTGACCTGTATATATTCTTCCACCATATCACACTGTCTTTATTACTGCAGCTGTATAAAAATCTTGACATCAACAAGCACAAGACCTTCTACTTTTTTTTGTTGTTGTTGTTGTTGTTGTAGTATTGTATTGGTTAATCAAGGTTGTTTATCTTTCCATATAAACAATAGAGTAATTGTGTTGGTATTTATAAAGTAGCTTCCTAGGGTTTTTGCTTAGAATGCATTAAATCTATGTATTAAGTTGGAAAGATATACTGACAATATTGATTCTTCTAATCTATGAATATGTACTATTTCTTGATTAAATCTTATTTTATGTATTTTATCAGAGTTTTATAGTTTTCCATATATAAGTTTTGCATGTGTTTTGTAAGATTTATGTCTGTTTCATTTCTTGGTGCATTTTGTAAATGTCACTGTATGTTTGTTTTTTAAATTTCAAATTTTAATTTCAATTTTTATTGCTGGTGTACAGAAAAGTAATTGATTTGTGTATAGGAACCTACATTCTGCAACTTCGTTATACTCACAGGATTTTTTTTTTATTCTTTCTTTGAAATCCAAATAGATAATCATGTCATCTGTGAACAAACACAGCTTTACTTCTCCTTATTAAATTGCATACTTCCTATTTCCTTTTCTAATTGCACTAGGTATGACTTCTAGTACAATGTTGAATAGAGTGATGAGAGAGGATATCCTTCCTTGCCTTGTTAGAGAGAAAACATCTAATTTTTCACTATTAAGTATGATGTTAATTGTGGATTTTTCATAGACTCTCTTTTAGTTAAAGAAACTATCTTAACTCCTAGTTTAATGAGGGTTTTTATTTTGAATGTGTGCTGGATTTTGTAGGTGTATTTTTCCATCAATTGATATGAATAGATAACTTTTCTTAATTTGTCTGTTTATGTGGTGAATTACAATGATCAATTTTCAAATTTTGAACCAGTCTAGCTGTAATATACATGTAATAAATCCTAGTTGCTGATACTACATACTTTTAAATTACATATTTATGTTTAATTTGCTATTTTTTGAAGATTTCTTCATCTCTATTCATGAGAGATATTGATCTTTTCCTTTCCGGTGATGTTTTTATCAAGTTTTACGATAAGAATAATCTGGATTTATTAATTGAGTCAGGAAGTTTTTCTCTAGTTTTCATTTCCTGGAAAAAAAATCACATAGAATTGGTATCCTTAGTTTTTGGTAAAATTCACCATTGAAATTATGTAGACCTAGTGATTTCTTTTTTGAAAAGCTATTTGTTATAAATTAAATTTTCTTCATAGAAATAAGCCTATTTATATTAACTATTTATTCTCATGTGAATTGCAGTAGTTTGTGTTTTTGAAGGAATTGATCCATGTCATCTATGTCATCAAAATTGTGAGCATAGAATTGTTGGTAGCATTCCTTGATTACCATTTTAATGTGTATAAAATCAGAGTGATGACCACTTTTTTTCTGATATTTGTTGTTTTCGTTCTCTCCTTTTGTTCTTACACTGGCTAATGAAAGTTGATCGATTTTATTGAGTTTTCTTCAAAGAACAAGTTTTGGTCTGTTGATTTTCTTATTTTTATTTTTTGTTTACAGCTCCATTGGCTTCTGTTCTAATTTTATTATTTATTTTATTTTGCTCACTTTTGGCTTAAATTGTTCTTCTTTCTATGACTTCCTAAAGTGAAAACTTAGATCATTGATTTTGAATTATTTTCTTTTATTCTCTGATATATACATTTAATACTGTCAATCTTCCTCTAAGCACTTTTTAATGAGTCTCACAGGTTCTAAAAACTTGGATCATCATTTCATTCAAAATAATTGAGCATTTTTTCCTACAACTTTTTGTTTGACCCATGTATTATTTAGAAATGTGATATTTAATTTCCATTTGGGTAGTTTTTCAACTTTTTTTTTAATTTTTTATTTCTAGTTTAATTATATTGTAGTCTAACAATGTATTTTTATGATTTCTGTTCTTTTAAATTTGTTGAGATTTGTTATATGGCCTAAAATTGGTCTATGTTGGTGAGTGTTCCATATGCTTTTGTGTCCCTTTTGATATGCCTTCTAATTTTTTTGTTGACTTCCAGACATGATATATCAAAAAATAAGAGCTTAAGTAATTAGGCCTTTAGTGTTAGGTTTTATGTTTACTTTGCTACAATTCAAGCTGCATTTAATATTTGCCATAGTAATAGATGCCAGACAGTTCAACCCTTTAAATTCTTCTAGTACCCTTATTTTTGTCTTCAGTACCTTCTTTGGGATTTCCTAAGAAATCCTCTTTACTTAGGGTCTGTCTCACAGGTTTTTAAGTTGTAATCTACTGGTGTGTTTTGTTTTGTTTTGTTTTGTTGTTTTGAGACAGAGTAGCACTCTGTTGCCTAGGCTGGGGTGCAGTGGCACAATCTCAGCTCACTGCAACCTCCACCTCCCAGGTTCAAGCAATTCTCCTGCCTCAGCCTCCCAAGTAGTTGAAACTACAGGTGCACATCACTTCACTAGGCTAAGTTTTGTATTTTTAGTAGATATGGGGTTTCACCATGTTGGTCATGCTGTTCTTGAACTCCTGACCTCAAGTGATCCACCTGCCTGGGCCTCCCAAAGTACTGGGATTACAGGCATGAGTCGCCACACCCGGCCTGTAATCCACTGCTATAGAACCCTATTGATGTGGGAGTATGGTGTTGGGGGGAAAAAAAGTGATTTATTACTTTAGGTAAAATCTCAGTTTTATAGAAGACTTCTCTACCTGGGCAGAGTCCTTCATAAGTGATTTTTAAATTTTTTTTATTTTTTTTTAGTTTTTTCTCCTTCTCTGGTGACACAGGAGGTTACAGGGGCTAAAGTCTTGTAATTTCCCTCTAGAGAGGATAAAGTTTTGGTAGAGACCTTTCTCTGGAGGGTAAGCCTTTGTTGTTTAATAGCTCTCTGGGCATATTTCACAACCTTTCTTTCTTCTTTCTTTTCTTTCTTTCTTTCTTTCTTTCTTTCTTTCTTTCTTTCTTTCTTTCTTTCTTTCTTT
>NW_012117766.1:1515775-1552028 GCF_000951035.1 Colobus angolensis palliatus
TTCCTCCTTTCTTCCTTTCTTCCTGTCTTCCTTTCCTCCTTTCCTCCTTTCCTCCTTTCCTTTCCTTTCCTTTCCTTTCCTTTCCTTGTACCACATGAGGTATCTTACTTGGCTCTTCAACATAAGAAACTGTGAGGCTGCTGGATATAAATCCATGAATGGGTGGGGATCCCTATGATTACAGCTTCCATCAGATTCTTATTCTCTCATAAGACCTTAGTCTCCAGCAATTTGTCAAAATTACCATTCAAGTGTTTCTACCACTTTATGGCCCCAGTTGTGCATGCTCACAGATGTTGACTCTGACTCTCTTCCAAATTTTGGCGTGGTGATTTTAACTTGAGATTTCAGTTTTCTGGTGGATACAAAAGTCATTGTTCCGTTTTTATTATTGTATGCATGGTATTAATAACTCTCAAGCTCTTTAAACAGCAGAAACCTCAGGTCTTAAAATAACTTTTTATACTTTTAGGCTACCTGATCTGTTATAATTTTATTTGTAAGAATACATTTGAAAGAGGATAAGTGTAACTACAGGATAAACAGATGATGTAACATATGTTTAGAGAGAGAAAGTCATATGAAAAAATATTGATAATTTATTTTTTGCTTCAATTTGTCCTTCATGTTATGGAAAATGTGTATTCTAGTCTTAGTTTTTCCACTGGTTATCTGTGTGAATTTCGGCAAGTTACAAAATGTATCCTGGTCTCTGTTTTCTCATTTATAAAATGAGTCACTTAGATGAGATAATTCTAAAATGTTTTCTAGCTATAAATTTTAAGCTTATTTGATATATAAAAGAGCCATCACTGACAATATTTATTTATTTATTCATTCATGTATTTAATATGTATTAATTGATTTTTAATTCTGAGCTAAGTTAAACATCATCGTGAAGCACATTGTTTACTTAGAATACGTATTATATTGCAAAGAGACAGCACATAAAGAAGTAAAAAAAAAAAGGTGAGAGGGAGTTTAAGAAATTTTTAATTTACTTTGAAAACACTTTTAATATTGATTGATTGATTGATTGAGTCGGAATCTCACTCTGTCACCCAGGCTGGAGTGCAATGGCGTGATCTCGGCTCACTGCAACCTCCACTTCCTGGACTCAAGCAATTCTCATGCCTCAGTATCCCTAGTAGCTGGGATTAGGCACCCATCACCACACCCAGCTAATTTTTGTATTTTTAGTAAAGACGGGGTTTCACTATGTTGGTCAGACTGGTCTTGAAATTCTGACCTTGTGAGCTGCCCACCTCGGCCTCTCAAAGTGCTAGGATTACAGGCATGAGCCACCGCACCAGGCCTAATTTTTATTTTTAACTGTAAATTGACATGTTAGTTTGTATATATTCATGGGCTACGAAATGTTGTTAATACTTATGAATTTAATGTGAAGTAATGAAATCAAGTGAATTAAAATACCCATTATATCAATGCTTATCTTTTTTTGTGGGGAAAATATTTGAAATTTACTCTCTTGGAGATTTTGAAATGCACAATACAATATGATTTACTATATTCATCGTGCTATACAATATATCTCCAAAAAAAAAGAAATGTATTTTTTCTATTTGAGGCTCTGTATCCTTTGACCGTCATCTCCCTATTCCCTTTGCCTCCTGCCTCTCATAGTCACCATTGTACTCTCTGTTCTTTTGAGTTTGATGATTTTAGGTTTTACAAAAAAAATGAGAACATGTAGTATATATCTTATGTCACTTAGTATAATATTCTACAATTCCATCCATGTTGTTTGTTACAAAGAACAATATATCTTCTTTTTTAAGAGTTTTAAAATACTTTTTCGAGACATATATATACACACACACATTGTATACACATGCATACAATGTATTCATATATATACACACATATGTACAATGCAGTACTATTGTATATGAATATATACATAACACCACATTTTATGTATATATACATACACACACACACACACACACACACACACACCATATTGTCTTTATCCATTTATCTGTTGATGGACACTTAGGTTGATTTTATATCTTGGCTATTGTAAATAATATTGCAAATAATGTGGGAGTTCAGATATGTCTTTTACATACTAACTTCAAATCTTTGCCTAAATACTCAGAAGTGGGGTTGCTGTATCATACGGTAATTTTATTTTTAGTTTTTTGAGATATTTTCATACTGTTTTCATTAATGACTGTACTAATTTACAATCCCACCAACAGTGTACAAGTCTCCTTCTTCTATACATTCTCACCAAAAGTTGTGATTTGTTTTTTTTTGTTTTTTGTTTTTTTTTTGCCTTCTTGGTAATAGCCATTCTGACAAGTGTGGTGTATTATCTCATTGTTATTTTAATTTGATTTTTTTTAATGATTAGTGATGTTGAGCATTTTTTCATATGTCTGTTGGCCATATGTATGTCTTCTTTTGTAACATATTTATTCAGGTCCCTTACCTATTTTTTAACTGGATAGTTTCTATTACATAGAGTTGTTTGTGTTCCTTCCTTATTTTTTATATCAACCCTTTATCAAATCTATGGCTTGCAAATAGTTTCTCCTGATCTGTCATTTGTTTCTCCACTCTGTTGTTTACTTGCTGTGCAAAGCTTTTTAGTTTCATGTAATTCCATTTGTCTATTTTTGCTTTTATTTGCCTGCACTTTTAGTATAAAATCTAAACAAATTATTGCCCAAACCAACGTCGTGTCATTTTTCTGCTGTGTTTTCTTCTAATAGTTATACAATTTCAGGTCTTACATTCACATACTTAATCTATTTCAAGTTTGTTTCTTTGATGATGTTAGAGAAGGGTCCTTAACTCTTCTGCATATAGATATCCAGTTTCTTCAACATCATTCATACGAGTGTTCTTTTCCCATTTTGTATCCTGGGTATCTTCAGCGAAGCTCAAACCATACAAATATATGTTCATTTCCATGATAGCTGTTTTTTCTTTGGTCAATGAATTGATGTTTATGGCAGCACCATACTGTTTTATTTTCTATAGCTTTGTATTACAGTTTGAAATCAAGCAATGTGATTCCTTCAGCTTTGTTTTTTTTCTTTCTCTTATAATTTTCTGGGATATTTGGGGTTTTGTGTAATTCCATGTAAATTTTATAATTATTTATTCTATATCTCTAAAAAATGACACTGGAATTTTGATAAGGACTGTATTTAATCTGTTTATTGCTTTGGTAGTATGGATATTTTAAGGATACTAATTTTTTCAATCTATGAACATGGAATATCTTTCCATTTATTTGTGTCTTCTTTAATTATTTTCTTTTTATTTTATTTTGTAATTGTGTATTTATTTAATTATTTTTTGAAGGAGTTTCGCTCTTGTTGCCGAGGCTGGAGTGCAATAGTGCCATCTCAGCTCACTGCAACCTTTGGCTCCTAGGCTCAAGAGATTCTCCTGCCTCAGCCTCTGGAGCAGGTGGGATTACAGGTGCCCACCACCATATCTGGCTAATTTTCTGTATTTTTAGTAGAGATGGGGTTTCACCATGTTGGCCAGACTGGTCTTGAACTCCTGACCTCGTGTGATCCACCCACTTCAGCCTCCCAAAGTGCTGGGACTGCAGGAGTCAGCCACCGTGCCCAGCCTTCTTCAATTATTTTCATTACTGTTTTATAATTTTCTGTCTACAGATACTTTACCTTCATGATTAAATTTATTCCTAAATATTTTATTCTTCTTGTAGCTGTTATAGATTAGATTGTTTTCTTGATTTCTTTTTCAGAATTTTTTTGTCAGAAACACTAGTGATTTTCACATGTTGATTTGGTATCCCTTACATTTACTGTATCTATTTATTAGTTCTGACAGTTTCTTGTGTGGAATATTTAAGGTTTGCTATATACAGAATCATGTCCTCTGCAAACAACAACAATTTCACTTTCTTTTCTATTTGCATGTCTTTATTTCCTTATCTTGACAACTGCTCTGATGATGACTTCCAATATTACCTTGAATGGAAGTTGTAAGAGTAAATATCCACATCTTCTTCTGGATCTTGGAGGAAAGAAATAAGTAAAAGTGTTCTTTTTCCAAATACATTAAAATGTCATATTTTTAAATATAGTAAATTCAGTGTGATACAATAATGCCTAATTGGGACAAGGGTACAGATGTTCATTGATATCACATCATTTATATGATAATCTGGGCAGTCAAAGAAGCTATTACAATGGAGAAAAAATGTGGACTGAAGCTTACATGACAAGAAAAAGCCAGCAAGGCAGTTTAGAAATACATCATACCTGACAGAAAGATCATCAGGACTAAAAGCTCCACCTTGGAAAGAATTTTAATATTTTTTGTAAAATAACCAAAACAAAACAAACAAACAAATGAACAGCAAAATTCATCTGGCTAAAAAAGAGAGAAATGACAGAAAATGAGTCAAAATAAATAACCAAGAACCAGTTCATATATAACCTGTTGTCCATAATATAAATTTGGTTTTAAATCCAGGTACAATGGGGATCTATTGGAACAGACAAAAAAAAAAAATCTAAGCTTTTTAGTCTGGGCAAGAGAAGACCGTAGAGTGAATTGGGGAGTATAAAAAGGGACAGCAAAATGTGAATGGTGCCGATATGAATTTTAGAATTAGAGGACACAGTGATTTTGAATTTGAGTGATGAGGAAAGACAAATACTGCATGACCTCACTTACGTGTGGAATTTAGGAGTGTTGAACTTGTAGAATAAGAGAATAGAAAGGTAATTTCCAAGTGTTGAAGTGGGGATATGAGCTGAACGACAGCTGGGAATGACTGATCAAAGAACACAGGGCTTCAGTGAGACAGGATGAATATAGTCTGAAGATCTATTTTAGAGTATGGTGGCTATAGTTAATAATAGTATATCATATTTAAAAAGTGTTAATATATGAGACTTGAATTCTAGCATTCATGGCAATGTGTGTATGTGCCTACAGCAAATAGAAAATATGAACTCTATTATTTAAAAAGAATTACCTTTATTTTATTTTATTTCTCTCCTCCACTTCCTCTTCCTTCTCCTCCTCTTTCTCCTCCTACTTCTTATATATTTTAATTATGTCATTTTTCCATATGTTAAAAAATAAATGAAGCAATGTGTTATTTTTCTACACACAAAAATTAAAATTTTCATTCTAAAGCACTGAAATTACATCCAGATAATACCTTTTATCATTATGGATATACAAATGTGATGTTATATTGATTATATTTTACATGTATGTTTTTACATTGAATGAAAATGGTATTTCATTGGATCAATTTTAATTATTTCCAATAAAAAGTAAAGTTCCAAATCTCATGATTTTACTCATAGCACAAAGTAAAAATAAAAGGATTTTTGCATATCACCTTAACATTTTAATGTACTTTATTCTAATAAGGTTCTAATTCATTACTCAAGGTTTTGTTTTATGAAGTACCAAATGTATTATTGTGCTCTTAATAAAATTAGTGATTGTTGTTTGTAATAGTTTATTCATGACACTAAATTTGGTAACTTTATTTAGGCAATTACATTAACCTGTTTTAAATTGTGTCTTTTTACCTTTTAACTCAAGTTCTGAATTTCTTAAGATATAGTAATAAAAGAGAACCAATGAGTATGGGTTTTTCAAGACTCTTTTATCTTTTAATCCAGAATGTGCCTCTTATTAGTGATCTTGTATCAGTTACTTTTATGTTCTGCAACTCATATTCTCCCTTTCCCACACATGTTCAAAGTTGCAAAATCATTGATAGCTACATAATTTTCAAGGGCTTGGTACATATATACAGTGATCTCTCAGTATCCATCTGGGATGGGTTCTAGAAGTTTCTGCAGATACCCAAATCCAGGAAAGCTAAAGTCCCTGATATAAAATGGTGCCATATTTCCATATACCCTATGGACATCCTCTTGCACACTTTAAATCATTTTCAGATCACTTATAATATCTCATACACTCTAAGTGGTATGTAAATAGTTGTCACACTGTATTTTTTAGGGAATAATGACAAGGGGAAAATGTCTGCACATGTTCAATATAGATGTGTTTTGTAGAAACATTTTCTATCTGCTGTTCATTGAATCAATGGATATAGAACCCATGGATATAGGAAATTGACTACTTGAGATTAGACAGCCTCTCCCCAGTATTCAAGAGACAAGATGGAGAAAGACAATTAAGGTCAAGATCAGAACCTTGATTAGCTTGAGAAGTATTCTTAAAGTACACCAAAATTAAAGAAAGCCTGGTCTATTTTAACAAATCAGTGATTTAAAACCAAGGTTAGAGATCATGGTGGGGTCAGGTTGAAATTCTTGAAACAAGCACATTTTAAAAAAGGAGGAAAAGCTGTGAGATTCGCCACTGAAGTTAAAATGCTAGAAAAAGAGGGTGGAAATATAATTCCACATATATGTATATATTTATTAAAAACCTGTCATTCACAATGGTTTTACAGATTCCATGGGAACACATGGTTCTTCATTATAAGGAGCTTTAACCATATGGTGAATGAAAGGCTGAATCAAGTTCTTCAGCCTAGGATATGAGAGATTAAGCAGCAGCCACTGAAACAGGCTATTTAAATGTCAAGCAAGATAAGACTTGGGTAAATGACTGGAATAATAGACAGGGGACAGCAGTGAACAAATGGAGCATCACATTTAGCCAACTGCTCTCCTGACCATGTCTGTGAGTTGTAAGTTAGTGATACTTCAGGCAGGGTAAGTAAAGTGTGAGTTGGTTAGATAACAGACAGTATTTTTTGTCCAAGAAAGGAACTGCTCATAATATTTTCCTTTTAGTTTCTGGCACACATATTAACATTGATATACATATGTTATAACCAATGAATATAAATTTTTCAAGATGCTTTTGGCTTTTAATCCAGAACCTGCCTCTGGATTTTAGCTTATGTATGGCTAAAATCCTCAAATATATTGGATCATTTATTCTAACTTAGATGTCAAAAGAGGTACTTTTTATTTCTCCCCCATCCACCTTTGGGATTTTGTTAAGACAAGTTGGAGGACAAAAGTGTGTGTTTGGTTAACATTTTTTATGCTCTGTGTTTATATGCCCTTTTTCCAAAATTAGGTTACCAAATTGAATTAAATGTATAACTATGCAATTAGCTTCTTCTAGTTATCCTTGCACATTCCCCCATGATCCAAATTTTCCTACATCTGCATTTCTCCATTGATGTAATTCCACTCTGAAAATGAAAGCTGTATACCCTAAATGAAAACATGGTTCAACTGAAATAAAATAAAAATAAAATTCAAGTTAATAAGTGTAATATTGTTTTCATTTCAAAAAAGTAAATATTTCTTTTATTTAATCTACCAATTTTTCAAGAAAAATAAAAATATTTAATATGTTGTATAAATTATATACTTTTAAATATTTTTTCTGCTTCATCATGGTAATAAACATTGGTTAAACATGTATATATATGATGAGAAAAAATAAAATTTAAAAACTGTTGGAATCACAATAATCACTTTAAGCTTTGAGAAAGATGTTACTGCAATCTGTGTCACATGTAGTTAAAATTTCTATTCTCAGATTATAGATTAAGTTGTTTTCTAATTTGTTTTGTTCTGTACAATGACTAGAGGGAATTAAAGGAAGTCAAGGACAAAAACCTCCCATCTTCATAGTTAGTAAACCTTGTTATAGATTAGCTTTCCCTTTGTTATTTTACTTAGCTTAGACCAGATAACAGAAAACATATGACTATTACACCTTCTGTTAAATAGGTTAAATGTACCCTTCCCAAAAAGAAACACTGCCTGTAACAAATCAAATTGCTATACGTATGTTCCAACCTTGTATGAATAATGTAGCCCTGCTGAAAACTCTTGTTTCTGACTACATAAATGAAATTTTAACTTTTCTACTTTGAAACACTGATTCTTGGAGTGTTTCCAGCTGATCCATTCTCACACTTCACTTGAATAAACTCTCTTTGAATTAGATTCTGCTTCTTTTGATTTAAAATAAATCATTTTAAATCATTACACACACACACACACACAAACACACACATATATATTTTAACCTTGCTTCAGAATAGTGTCCTTTGACATCCACAGGGGATTGGTTCCAGGAATCCTCATGCTCAAAATTGGATCCAGGAATCCTCAAAATCCATGGATGCTCATGCCCTTACATACATAAAATAGTATGATATATGCATATAACTCATGCACATTCTCTCATAGACTTTAAATCAACACTAGTATTACTTATCATACCTAATACAATACAAATGCTATGTTAGTATTTATACTGTGTTCGTGTTTAAATTTGAGTTATTTTTAATTGTTTTCTTTTATATATATACATATATATTATACTTTAAGTTCTGGGGTACCTTTGCAGAATGTGCAGTTTTGATACATAGTTATACACATGCCATCATGATTTGCTGCACCCTTCAACCTGACATCAACTATCCCTCCCCGAGCCCCTCAAACTCAAACAGGCCCTAGTGTGAGATGTTCCTCTCCCTGTGTCCATGTGTTCTCATTGTTCAAGTCCCACTTAATGAGTGAGAACATGAGGTGTTTGGTTTTCTGTTTCTGAGTTAGTTTGCTGAGAATGATGGCTTCCAGCATCATCCATGTCTCTGCAAAGGACACAAACTCATCCTTTTTTATGACTGCATAGTATTCCATGATGTATATGTGCCACATTTTCTTTATCCATTCTATCATTGATGGACATTTGGGTTGGTTCCAAGTCTTTGCTATTGTGAACAGTGCTGCAATAAACATAACGTGTGCATGTGTCTTATAGTAGAATGATTGATAGTCCTTTGGGTATATACCCAGTAATGGGATTGCTGGGTCAAATGGTATTTCTAGTTCTAGATCCTTGAGGAATCTCCACACCGTGTTCCACAATGGTTGAACTAATTTATACACCCAGCGTAAAAGCATTCCTATTTCTCCACATCTTCTCCAGCGTTTGTTGTTTCCTGACTTGTTAACAATTGCCATTCTAACTAATGGTATCTCATTGTGGTTTCGATTTGCATTTCTCTAATGACCAGTGATGATGAGAATTTTTTCATACATTTGTTGGCCACATAATTGTCCTCTTTTGAGAAATGTCTGCTCATATCTTTTGCCCACTTTTTGATTTTTTTTCTCTTGTACATTTGTAAATTCTTTGTAGATTCTGGATATTAGCCCTTTGTCAGATATATAGATAGCAAAAATTTTCTCCCATTTTGTAGGTTGCCTGTTTACTCTGATGACAGTTTCTTTTGTTGTGCATATGCTCTTTAGTTTAATTAGATCCCATATATCAATTTTGGCTTTTGTTGCCATTGCTTTTGGTGTTTTAGACATGAAGCCGTTGCCCATGCATATATCCTAAATGGTATTGCTTAGGTTTTCTTCTGGGATTTTTTATGGTTTTAGGTCTTACATTTAAGTCTTTAATCCATCTTGAATTAATTTTTGTATAAGATGTAAGGAATGGATCCAGTTTCAGTTTTCTGCATGTGGCTAGCCAGTTTTCCCAACACCATTTATTAAACAGGGAATCCTTTACTCATTGCTTATTTGTGTCAACTTTGTCAAAGATAAGATGGTTGTAGATGTGTGGTGCTATTCCTGAGGTCTCTGTTCTGTTCCATTTAGTCTATATATCTGTTTTGGTATGAATATCATGCTGTTCTGGTTACTGTAGCTTTGTAGTATAGTTTGAAGTCAGGTAGCGTGATGCCTCCAGCTTTGTTCTTTTTGCTTACGATTGTCTTGGTTATGCAGACTATTTTCTGGTTCCATATGAAGTTTAAAGTAGATTTTCCTATTCTTTGAAGAAAGTCAATGGTAACTTGATGGGGATAGCATTTAATCTATAAACTACTTTGGGAAGTATGGCCATTTTCAGGGTATTGATTCTTCCTATCCATGAACATGGAATTTTTTCCATTTGTTTGTGTTCTCTCTTATTTCCTTGAGCAGTGGTTTGCAGTTCTCCTTGAAGAATTCTTCACATCCTGAGTAAGTTGTATTCCTAGGTATTTTATTCTCTTCGTAGCAATTCTGCATGGGAATTTACTCATGATTTGGCTCTCTGTTTGTGTGTTATTGGTTTATATGATTTTTGTACATTGATTTTGTATCCTGAGAATTTGTTGAAGTTGCTTATTAGCTTAAGGAGATTTGGGGCTGAGACTATGGGGTTTTCTAAATATACAATCATGTCATCTGCAAACAGGGACAATTTGACTTCCTCTTTTCCTATTTTAATATTCTTTATTTCTTTCCCTTGCCTGATTGCCCTGGCCAAAACTTTCAATACTATGTTGAATAGGAGTGGTGAGGGAGGGCATCCTTTTCTTGTGCTGGTTTTCAAAGGCAGTGCTTCCAGTTTTTGCCCATTCAGTATGATATTGGCTGTGGGTTTGTCAGAAATATCTCTTATTATTTTGAGCTACATTCCAGTGATACCTAGATTATTGAGAGTTTTTACCATGAAGGGGTATTGAATTTTGTCAAAGGCCTTTTCTACATCTGTTGAGATATTCATGTGGTTTTTGTCATTGGTTCTGTTTATTTGATGGATTATGTTTATTGATTTGCATGTGTTGATCCAGACTTGCATCCCTGGGATAAAATCAACTTGTTCGTGTTGGATAAGCTTTTTGGTGTGCTGCTGGATTTGGTTTGCCAGAAATTTTTTGAGGATTTTCACATAGATGTTCATCAGTGATGTTGGCCTGAAATTTTCTTTGTTTGTTCTCTCTCTGCAAGGTTTTGGTGTCAGGATGATGCTGGCCTCATAAACTGAGTTAGGGAGGATTCCCTCTTTTTCTATTGTTTGGAATCATTTCAGAAGGAATGGTACCAGCTCCTCTTCGTACCTCTCATAGAATTCAGCTGTGAACTTTTCTGGTCCTGGAGATTTTTTGGTTGGTAGGCTATTAATTACTGCCTCAATTTCAGATCTTGTTATTTGTCTATTTAAGGATTTGATTTCTTCCTGGTTTAGATTTGGGAGGGTGTATGTGTCCAGGAATTTATCCTTTTCTTCTAGATTTTCTAGTTTATTTGCATAGAGGTGTTTGTAGTATTCTCTGATGGTAGCTTTTATTTCTGTGGGATCAGTGGTGATACCCTCCATATCATTTTTTATTACATCTATTTGATTCTTTTCTCTTTTCTTCTTTATTCTTCTGGTTATCAGTTTACCTATTTTGTTGATTTTTTTTTTTCCCCAGAAAACCAGCTCCTGGATTCATTGATTGTTTTGAACTATTTTTCATGTCCCTATCTCCTTCAGTTCTGCTCTGATCTTAGTTATTTGTTATCTTCTGTGAGCTTTTGAATTTGTTTGCTCTTGCTTCTCTAGTTCTTTTAATTTTGAGGTTAGGGTGTCGATTTTAGATCTTTCCTGCTTTCTCTTGTGGGGATTTAGTGCTATAAATTTTCCTCTAGAGACTGCTTTAAATGTGTCCCAGAGAATCTGGTATGTTGTATCTTTGTTCTCACTGGTTTCAAAGAACATCTTTATTTCTGCTTTCATTTCATTATTTACCAAGTAGTCATTCAGTTATTCGTAATTGTTTTAGTCTACAGATATGGATCCTGTGGATGAAGAGAACCAAATGTACCTACTATTTGTTTCCCTGTCCCACACACAACGTAGCTAGTTGCCTACTTTTTCCTAATTATCACATTCTAAATGTATCATCTTATGAGCCTTTCAATCAAACAAAGGCCTTTTATTTGTCTTACAATTTTCTAAAGGCAGAGTTTAAAAATAATTTAAAATCTCACTTAGAATTTCTTTCAGCTAAAAATCTATGGCTTTTAATATGAAACATACGTAGAAAATCATACTAGGAAGTACTGATCAGCTCTGCTAACTCTAAGACTGTGGTGAACTTATGTCTAATTACGAAACCAAGCCTTCTGGTATAGTATCTGTCAGTGTGAAAGGAATTTATTTTAGATATTTTTCTACATTATACTTTGTGTTATAAATAAAACAAATAAATGCCTAATCCCAACTATCCAACTTTGGTATACACTATTTTCTTTTTTTAAAAATTATTTTCTACATTATGCTGATATATATGTTAAATACACAGACTCTAGGTTTTAAAAGAATAAATGATATATGATATAGATGACTCAACCATGAATTAATTTTACTTTTTAAATCAATTTTGAGTTCACTTTAAGTTTCATTTACATAAGTAGACATATACCTAGTTTTCAAGGTAAATACAAATATACCAATTTTATACATCAATAGTGTGGGCACATTTCTGCTACAGTAAATATTTTATATAATTAGTAATATGTATTCCATGCCATGGGTATATTTCAAGCATTTTATCCAAATTTATATTCCCTTGGTCATCACTAATTTTTATACCATATGCTTGTAACAAAAATGCTGATCAACTGGATCATTTTTCACAGAAGAAAGCTTCAAGAGAAATTAGCATATGTTAGAAGAAGAAAAACAGAGAGAATACAATGAGGAACATTTTGTTTGTGAGGAAGATTATAATTTAATTCTTCAAAAGTGTCAGAGTCTCTATTCCATGGTAGCTTTCGGAATACAATTCCATTTTTCATTTATTTTAACACTTTTTCTACTCTCCTGAGAAAGACAACTATTTATATGTTTATAATCAACTAATATATAACACACAGACGTCATTTCTTTCTTTTTTTTTTTTCTTTCATTTTATTTTTTGAGAGGAGTCTCTCTGTGCCACCCAGGCTGGAGTGCAGTGGCGCGATCTCGGCTCACTGCAAGCTTCGCCTTCCAGGTTCACGCCATTCTCCTGCCTCAGCCTCCCAAGTAGCTGGGATTACAGGCACCCGCCACCACACCCGGCTTTTTTGTATTTTTAGTAGAGATGGGGTTTCACCCTGTTAGCCAGGATGGTCTCCATCTCCTCACCTTGTGATCAGCCCGCCTTGGCCTCCCAAAGTACTGGGATTACAGGCGTGAGCCACCGCCCCCGGCCCACAGACGTCATTTCTTTGAGGCTCTTCACGATGTTGTGAGTCAGGAAGCTTAACATTTTTGGCTATGTTTAAGTGGTATATTGAAATTAACTTGTGTACTGACCTATGAACACAAGCTAAAGGTAAATAAAGCAGGACCTAGAATTATTATTATTTTATTTTTTGGCATAAGTGTTGAGTGATCTTTTCGTTTTTTAGCATTGTAGTGGAGAGTCAAGAGTATAAACCACTAGCATAATACATCTCTTACGTGATTTCAGGTACAAATAAGTAAAGTACGTTGACTTTTTCTTTCTCCACTTCCCTTTTTAATCTTGCCTCCCAAATGGCTGTTAGGGCTGCATATTTCATCCCCAATTCCACTTATCTTGTTCCATCATCATATTTACATTGCTGTAATATCTTGCTAATTGTACTGATAGTGTTTTCCTCTCTCATTCTTTAGTCCATTCTTCACATTTCAGAAATAATAATTTTTTCTCACATTTCAGTTCAGTAGATGTTCATACTTGGTATAATAAAATCCAACCATTCCCCCGAAATCTGAAAATACGTCTGTTGTGCCCTTTAAAACAGATTAAATGTCAAGCAGAATATATCTATACAAACACACACACACAAGATATATAATATATATATATACTGCCTCCTCTAATATCAGTAGTGCTATGATTCTTTTCATGAAATGCTTCTTTTTTTCCAACATGTTTTAATGGACAAGCCATATACCTAAAGTTAATTCAAACTGTTTATTTTATATGACTTAGAAAAAATAGTTTAGTAAAAACAGAAAACTAAAATTTTATATTAAATATTAGATAAATCAGCATTGAATAAAAACACCACATAGAGTTATTGGTGTAATTGTAATTGTTACATTACATTATTCAGATTTAGATAAAATACATTTATACCTCCTGTGTTATGCCAAATATAAACAAGAATTTAAAAGGCAATAATGAATATTAGATTTATTGTGCATTGTCTTTTCTTGCACACAGAGTTGCAATAGCAATGATACATTGGTAAATTTCTAAAGCAATTGAATTTACTATACACAAAATAATATTTGAATATTTTAGAAAACCTAGAACAGACTATAATGACCAGTAAAGTAGTTCCAACCACTAAAGAAAGAAAATACATTTTTTGTTGAATTATACAGCGCAAGGCATTTTGCATTATTTTCCTTTAGAGACTCATGTCTAAGTTGTATAGATGAATAATAAACTTCTGTAGCATCTGTCTGTTAGGGGCAAATATTCTACTATAGTTTTTAATTTCTGAAACAACACAGTAGGCCAAAAATGTAAACTAGGTAAAAATTAAGAGTAAGATAAACTATTCATTCCTCTTACCCTTGATAGAATGAAATTGCAAATACATACATAAGCAAATGAATAGTTATAAACGTAAGATTGACTTTGTAAAAGATGAATATTTCTTCTGAAATCGATCCAAAATAAATATTGTTTTTAGTTTAGTCTCTGGAATAAAAATGTGTCAACAATTTTAAGATGTAGACAAAGCCATCTGGGCTCTTCTCCTACCCTTTTTTTTCTCCAAGAAGCTCTGCTACATAAACTTCTGTAGTGGACAACATGAGGTAACACCCAGATTGAAATTCAGGAGTGGTACACCCAGTTTCTACAAGGACAGCTCTCAACTGCTAGCCTCTCCTTCAAATATAGATGAAGAAAGACACTTTGCCCAAGGTGATGATTTCTTCATGAGATGGCTTTCTTCCAATGAGTGATTAATATTGAGATATAGAAGCCCAACCTTCTTACTACAACTTGAGACAGCTTTGAAGTATCATCCCAGCATCAGAGCTACCAATAAGCACAGCTGAGGCCCTCGTATGGGTGGGCTGCAGCCCATACTGAGTCCTGCTTCCTCTGATCCCTTCCACAAGTATTTATACTTAGAACACTCTCTAATAAACTGCCTGCATACTAACATCCATCTCCTAGGTTGTTTCCCAAGAAGTCAAACAAAAAACTAACCCCTTTGTGTACATTCCTTCACATAGTCTTAGTAAGCATAATTCAAAGAATATATATTTTAGAGTAAGCTAGTCCTTTGGAGTCCAAGCTCTGTAGGGCCTGCAGTAACATGCAGTTGCCCCAGAAATACTAAACGAGTGAAGTAGTTTTTTCCAAAATGTATGGAAACTGACCAATAAAGCAATAGTTTTATTATTATAATAAGTATTATTCTCTAATATGGGACATCTGTTGCTAAGTACTTGAAAATCAATGTATTAGCTATCTACTACTCTGCTGAAATTGATTATTAGGATTCATGAAGTACTGAGAAAACAACAAAAATCGGTTTTGTTTCTGTTTCTTTGAGACAGAGTCTCACTGTCGTCCAGTCTGGAGTGCAGTGGCAGTGATCCCAGCTCACTGCAGCCTCCGCCTCTCTGGTGATAGTTATGCTTCAGCCGCCAGAGTAGCTAGGATTAGAAACGAGAGATGGGTATTTGTCATGTTGCCCAGGCTGGTCTTGAATTCCTGGCCTCAAGTGATCTGCCAGCCATGGCCTCCCAAAGTGCTGGGATTAACAGGTGTGAGCGACCGCTCCCAGCCCAAAAGAGGATTTTAATTATGAGTTTGTTACTAACTAAATATGTCGCCTTGGGCAGCCACTTAATTTCTCTAGATTTCAGTGTTCTCTTTAATAAAATGAATGTTTAAACCAAAATAGTATGTCTCCTTTCAAGAAAGGTCTGGCAGGAGAAGGATAATCCATAATAAGAGATGAATACAAAAAAAATACATCCACATGTTCAGACAAATGATAGTTTGTTGATTCTAAATATCATAAAAAGAAAGCTTTGATTATGGTTAGAAATAGTGAAAATTTCCATGTGAGCACTGTGGTTGATATTCTATAGTATAGAACTTTCACTCAAAAGTAAAATACTCAGTTTCAGGATCAAATTCTCCAGTCTCCTGGTATCAAGGTTAGCTGTGGAAGTAACTTTCCTTTGAGGAAAAGTGAAATATTGTATTTGTGGAACCAGATTTTAGATATCCGTTGCACTTTCTCCAAATTTTCTCTTCTCTTCTGGATAGATGAAGAGATTGACAAGGCCTTAAAGGAAGCTGGACCACACAATGAAAGGAGCTGGATCCTGGATCATCGTGTGGATAAAGGCAGCCTGCCAACAAGACACTGATATTGTATTGTTAACTATGATGTAGGCTTTTCTTGTTACTAAACTACTGCCATTTTGTTCTGTGATAGTGATTATTCTAGCAACAATCATTACCAGAATGAAGTTTAATATTATTTATTTCAAAATGTTTCCCCCTCGATCCCTACTTCCCTTTAGATTATACACGCCCTGAGATAGTTCATTACATAAAATAAAATTCAGCCGGCAATTATCTGTAAACTGCCAAAATATAGCGTTATTCTATTATTTTATATGCATGACAAGCACTGGCACCTTCTTGATGTAGTTATATCACTTATTAAACATTAGTGCCATATACCATTTTGTAGCATTTTAAAATTTAAATTATTGCAATCTGTCAATACACAAAAACTATATCATAATAAAATATGCACACTTTTCCATTCTGTAAATTTGTTAGCTTCCTTCTGAGATGTACATATTAAAAAGAATGTGATGAATTAGCAGAAATACAAGAAAATCTGCCAATAATATAACAGTTTAGAAATAAAACCAATCGGACAATGCTTAAATAATTAAATTTTGTTCCAACTCATTAGGGAAAAATTGGCTTGAGAGAAAATTTAACATAATATTAAATTACATAATAGATTTGATGAACATGATTGTTTATAAAGTAGTTGATGATTTAAATGGAAATAATGAGAAATTTGATTTGCTGAGTATTCTGCATTTAAAAATAAAAACAGTTGAGCTTAGTGTTAACTACCTTTTAGATTTTAGAAATCATTAATTTCTTCTTTCAGCAATTAGTATTTGCTATGTATCAAACACTATGCTTATTAGTTGGAGAACAAAAATTATTAGACTTGGCCCCTGTCATAAACAGCTCTCATTCTAAGAAGAAATAAAATAATAAGTCTATAAAATAGAAACAGGGGCTAAAGGTAGTTGAAAAGCACCAGGCAGTATCTCTTCTCTCTACCTTCCTGCCATTCCTGTGTAACCCACGTTACTCTTCAGAATGTTATTTTTAAAAGTTAATCACTTTATTTCATGCCCTGAATTATATCTCCTAATAATTAGTACCTAAATGTTTCTCTTTGGGCTTAAAACAGTTTCAACACTGCTTTCTCTCTCCTGACAGCCTTAGGAGATTGCTTCTGCCTAAGTTCCCTCCTTATCTAACACTGTTCTCCCTCTTACCCTCTAGACACTTTGAGTTTCTTTCTGTTTTCACATACATCAAATATACCTTATGCTCTTAGGAATTGCTGTTTCCTCTGCCTGGGCTTTCCATTTCTCAAATCTTTGTATGGCCAATTGGTCCTTTAACTCTAAACATTAAGATGTCAGTTCTAATGATGCTGCACAGAACTATTGTATAGACCATCCTCTCCAAAGTTTATCAGTTTTCTAATGACCTTTATATTTTACTATTTTTAGATCTTTGTAGTTTTTGTTACTCTGTAAAATTATATTTATATGCATTTATTTACTTCTTTGTGACTTGACCCTATTAAAATTAAATTTTTATGATAAGCAAGACTTGGTATCTATGTCTTACTGCCTTATCTTCAACAATGAGAATAATTCTTGGTGTATATATTAACTGCTTTAAAAATTATTGAATTTTAAATGAATGAGTGAGGAAAAAATTGTAAACCAGATTGGGCATGGGTTGAGTCTTGAAGGGTGAGTAGAATCTAACCAAAAATAGATTCCTCCTTAGTAAATAATAATAATGGATCAATATTATTTTATTAAATGTTACAAATGCATTATACTGATGTATAATGTTAATGACAAGGTGAAACTGTGTATGGGACATACAGATACTCTGAGTTTATTGTATATGTACAACCGTTCTAAAAAGTAACACCTACTTACAGGACAGTGTCACATAAAAATGCAAAAATGATGTGTCACCGTCAGGATCCAGCCCAAGCTGGGGACCGAGGGGAGTAGGTGGATGAGCAGGCACAACTGAAAAACACGCAAGGAATCCTAGGGAGTTTTGACATGGCTTTACTCTTTTTTTTTTCCCCCTACTCTTTTTGTAACTCACTTTTTTCTCTGCATGTAAGTCCAGGAAAAGTGTGAAGACCCGTGTCAAAACTCCTTACGATTCCTCGAGTGTTCTTTCAGCTGCCCACCACTCATCCACCCACTCCCCTCAGTCCTCAGCTTGAGCTGGAACCTGACACTTGGCGTGGCATTTGGCGTAGTTGGCAGGACCCCAAGCTGGGTGAGCCTTCAGTCCCCACTGATTCTGGATTAACCATGTGGCCACGACATGGGTTGTGGCACCCCAGTGGCAGCTGTGCTGCAAGGATGGGTTCTGGTGGAAACCTGGGCGGCAGTAGATGAATCCCGCATAAGCATGGAGAAGGCACTGAAGCAGCTGGAAGCACAGAGCACTGAGTAGAAGCGAGTTTTTGCCGGTGGAGTAGGGTGGGGATTTTTGACTGCCCTACGAGAAATACATGCCCAGTCCCTAAGGGATGTAGCAGAGGTAAGGGTCTTCCAGGCACAGGAGGGGTTCCTGGAAGCCCAGCTACACAGCTCAGAAAAATAGTTAGAAGCTGCCATGAATGGAGACCTCCAAGTGCAGATGGGGCACCTGGAGGCCAGGCTACAGATCTTGGAAAAAAAAAAAAAAATAGAGGTTGCTGTGAATGCAGGCCTGGGTCCATTGTCTCTGCTGGAGACCTCCACTCAGTCTGATACTGAGGAGGCCATTGGCGGGAACAAGAGATCCGTGCCATAAAAAGGGAGAAGATGCCCCAGCCACAGGGGGGGCCCCATGGGAGAAAATGGTGCCCCAGTGAGTGACATGCTCACAGACGTGAATCGATTTGATTTTGGCTGGGACTGACTAACAGAAAATCAATAACCAGGCCAATGAAGTATTCTTAACTTTGTGGAAACTGTTGCCTCTGGAGCAACAATTCCAGAAAAAGCCCAAGGGGGAGAAGAACATTGCTGCATGACCCAGTCCCGCCTGGGAACTCCAGCTCAAAGACTAAATGCTGCAGCCGGGCGGGGTTGTAAAGCCTCTTCTGTTTGATAAGGGAACTGATCAAGGTGCCCAGCTTGGGGGAACACTGGACAACCAGAGGGCACATGTGGAGTTAGCAATCCACTGGTTCATCACCATTGTATAGCAAGTGCTGGCACTGGTAGACACCAGCACAGATGCATTCTGGGAGTGGACATTTTACACGACTTGGCAGCTGTGCCGTCTATCACGGACTTGAGGGACGTCTTGATGACAGAACTGAGATGGTACCACTATATGGTGGACTTGGCTAACACATTTTTTTTTTTTTTTTTTTTTTCCTACACAGCAAGGAACAGTTTGTCTTCATGGGAGGGCAACAGTGGACTTTTACAGTGTTGTGGCAAGGCTATGTGCCCCACCGTGTTATGGTCTTGTTAATGATATTATCCTAACCTCTGATTCTCTCGCAGATTTAGAAGTGGCAATGTTCCCCTGGCCTAGAATTAAGATAGTGTGGCTGAGACTGCCTTCTTGGAAGCCAGCAGGCACAAGCCCTACAGGTAGTTGACCAGGGGCACCCATTTAAGCTGGATGTGCATGTGACCGCAGATGGTTTCAGCTGGGGCGTGTGGCAGCACACAGAAGGCTTAAGAACACAGGTAGGCTTTTGGTCCCAGCTATGGAAGGGAGCTGAGCTCTGGTATTCATTAAAAGATAAGCAGTTGGTAACTGCATATGCTACCTTTCAGGCTCATGAGAGCATGGCATGATGGACTACAGTCATCATGCGGATGATTTACCCGATACTGGATGGGTGCATTCATGGATAACGACCCCCTGGACTGGGAAAGCAGTTAGTAACTGCATATGCTGCCCTTCAGACTCATGAGAGCATGGCATGATGGGCTACAGTGGTCATTCATATGACTTACCCATTAGCAGGATGGGGGCATTCATAGATAATGACCCTGTGGACTAGGGCACCATAGACATCCACTTGAGCAACATAGGGCACCTACTTAGAGCAGTGAAGTACTCTGAATGCAAATCCTTTAGCAACAGAGCTGCAAGAGGTCTTGGGACCTGTAGTCCTAATGCAATTTAAGGCCATGGGGCCTAAGGCCATGGGACCTGAGGCACCCCTAGACCCTGAGCCTTCACCATTTAAGGAAGGGTGTCCCCCCATTCTCCATGGGGCATGGTAACAGATGGGTCCAGCCATGGTGCTACTGCTGCCTGGACCACTGCTGCAGTCCAACTTAGTATTAATTACCAAATGGTTTGAAGCCGGGTGTGGATGAAGTAGCCAATGGGCTGAATTCAGAGCCATATGAATTGTGATCACGAAGGAGGTGACACATATGTTAATCTGCACCAATAGCTGGGCAGTTTATCAAGGCTTAACCTTGTGCTTAACTACTTAGAAGTTACAAAAGTGGTTAGTCACTGGCCCATATGGGGCCAGGACATGTGGCAAGACCTATGGGAGGAAGGATGACCTCCTTCGACCAGGTATGGGGACAAACAGTAAGCTTTTGTTGCCTGCCCCAACACCCCTAAAGGTAGGGAAATAAGAAACCTGGCTTAATATATAAAGTGACATTGGGGTAAAGTCACCATGGGGTGGTTGCCGACATATGTCTGACCTGTGTGTCTGGGGACTGTGTGTGAAGTTTGTGTATCAGGCCTGTGTTCCCAGAGCTTATATATCAGACCTGTGTTCCCAGTGCTTGTGCATCAGGTCTGTGTTCCCAGAGCTTATGTGTCAGGCTTATGTGTCAAGCCTTGTGTTGGGCCTGTGTGCCCAAAACCTATGTATCAGGCCTCTATGTCAGACTTGCGTGTCCAAGGCCTGTGTCTCCCTTGGCCTAGTGGTTAGAGTGTAAGAAAAATGGAAGTACTGTGGGCAGGAATAGGCCACGGCAGGCATGTGGTCCAGCATGACTCAGTGGGTTTGGAGTACAGGCACACAACTCTGCACATTATGTAACCACACCACATGAGGTAAATTAGGTGATCACCCATATGAGCTCATGCTTAGTTCAGAGCCACTATTGTTTGTAGAAACTACAATTACCCTGCCTAAGCTGTACATATGGCTCTCGCTCACATCCATAGAGAAAGTAAAGTCATGTCGAAACTATCTGTGATTCCTTGAGTGTTTTTCCAGCTACCCGCCACTTGCCTAACAACTCCTCTTGGACCTCAGTTAGAACCTGATAGGGTGGTGGAAATACAGTTTCACAGCAAAAGATCAAATGATGTGAGGATATCTCCAACCACTTTGATACAAAAATCTCATGTTATTGGTTTATGCAGGTAAGAATATAGGCTGTTTACAGTTGGACTAGTCAGGAGTGGATACTGAGATGAAGGTTCATGTGATAGGGAAAGAGTAGGAATTATTTCTAGGATAACTAATAGCAGAATAGAGAAGCAGGACTGGGAAGGAAAGGACATAGAAGGGTGGTGCATCAAGCAAAGTCTCCTGGAAGGTAAGTTTGACTCGATCCTGCAGAGAAGATGTGGAAATAATGTGGGCCACCTTTTAGAAGATTCATAGGCAAGGCAGCAGCTGAAGTATTCACATGGCACAGCACTCAGTTACTGCTTTAGCCAGACCTATGTAAGATCAGGTGCTCTAAATTCCCAAAAATCTTCAACTAGGGTGAGGCAGGCAAGTCCTTGCAGCCTGAGTGCTCCTTTAGAGAAAGACATAGGGGCTGGTTGTTGGAAGTAGAAGCATTCTGAAAGCTGGAGGTAGTAAAGGAGTCTAAACAGACCTTTATGGAACACTGACACTGATTTGATTGCTAGACTCAAATCTCTGTATTAATTACTTTAATCCTGGTTCAGTTCTGGACAATGTATGTTATTTTAGGAGTAAGATTCCTAGTAATATCAACTTGTTTAGGTCCAGTTGGTTTTGTCCTCTGAATTACCTTAGTTGTACAACTGTAGTAATATATATTTATTTTGCTGTGTTAACAGTTGTTATATTTTAGAGTGCATCACCTTGCTGTACTCTATTTCTTGAGTTTCTAATTTAGTAGAGTTAGGTTAGGGCCTAGGATTTTTATTTACAACAGTTTCTGAGGTCATGCTTATGCTGCTGATCTGAGACATCACCATTCTTCTTTATATTTGGAAATATATAAATATTTTCAACATATGTTTCATGAGTATTTTTCATATATGAACATAATCATCTTGTATATAGAAGATAATTGGTCTTTGTGAATTATGAAGTCTTAAAATGTTCCATCATATTAAATACTCATTTGATTTTAATCATTGGAATGTATTTTATATTTTTAATATACTCTTAATAAATGATTTATTATCTTTTTGTTTTATTTTTACAAATATCTTGTCATTATTTAAGAAACATAAGTAAATATAAGAGCTAAATAAATACATTTGTCCTATTGAAAAAATGACAGACACTTGGGTTATGTTTGTTTGCTCTAGTATACACATAACAAAGTATAAACCAATAAGAATATATACCACAAGAAAATGAAAGATTAAACAATTTAATTTTTAATTCCTCTGTGAAATTACAGCATCTTGATATAAATGAATTTTTGTATTGCTCTATTAGGTAATACATTTTCGATAAATTCTTAGATTAGGAAAATTAGTGAATTCATGTAGCATTTCATTTGCTCTTATAATATTGAGTAAAGTTCTGTTTTAGATCAAAAATAACACAGTAAACTGTACTCTGTGTATAAAAAAATTCATAATTCAAAATGCCTAAATATAGTTGTCCACTTTAAAATATTCTAGGCTTCAGAGGTGAGATCCAGTGTTTCTTACAAAAAATTACTTAAACAATTCTACTTACTTTTAAATGAAAATGACTGTGGTGAGGCCAGGAGCGATGGCTCACTCCTGCAATCCCAGCACTTTGGGAGGCCAAGGCAGGCGGATCACGAGGTCGGGAGATTGAGACCACCCTGGGTAACACAGTGAAACTCCGTCTCTACTAAACATACAAAAAAATTAGCCGGGCGTGGTGGCGGGCACCTGTAGTCACAGCTACTGGGGAGGCTGAGGCAGGATAATGGCGTGAATCCAGGAAGCAGAGCTTGTAGCGAGCCGAGATCGCACCACTGCACTGCAGCCTAGGCAACAAAATGAGACTCTGTCTCAAAAAAAAAAAAAATGTGGTGAACTCATCAATACATATTTGTATAACAAAGTATAACAAAGCTGCCGTAGAGCTATATCTTACAGGGAGCTTTCCATGAACCTAGGTTGGTTAATTTAGGTATTAAGTTATTTTAGGTTAACTATGGGAATTATGTATATTTCATAAAGTAATATTGTTCTTTTATTGGTCTGACTCATTGTAACATTTTACTCTTCAGCAGTAGTTCTGATTATGTGGTCTACACTTACTTCAGTGGCAGGCTTTAATTCTTTTTTTATTCTCCAGAAGTAACTGAATACTGACATTTATTTAATTATTTAAGAATTTTTATTAATGCTTATAAAACATTAATAAAATATATTATTAGTTCTGGTATATATTATTAGAATATCTTAGAATTTCTGTATGATTGCATTTTTCACCACAATTCCCAATATTTAACTGCAACTTTAAGTGGCTACTCTTAATTCTCCATATTATCAAACAGATAGTCATTTATTCTGAGGAGGCACTGATCATCCTTCAATGTTTTTCATAGGCAGAAAGAAACACAATTTTAGTGAAGTACCACATACCACAAAGAATATTAGAAAAATAGAATTAACATAAAAATCATAATCACTATCTAAAAGTCAGTTTAAAATTTCCATTATTTATATATCAATACTTGTGTACTCTTCAGCATTTTAAAAGAAGCTAGTAAAACATAAAAACGTAAGGTTTTTGAAGATCCAGGTCTACTGCACTAGAGGTAATCCAAGGAATCTCAGTGACCTAAAACACATTCCCAGCTAAAAGCATCAGCTCACGTTCTTTAGGTATACTGTCAGACCCTGGACCAACATATGGATTGAGAGATTGCAATATGCATCAATCAGCAGGGTATCTTGAGGAAACTGCAGAGTGCATTTAGCTGTTACAGCTGGCAGAACTGACCTGTACAGCTTATTACCACAGGAGAGAAATTTTCTCTGGCCCCACTGCCCTCACTAAGTTTCTAATGACAGGATCCACTTTGTTTCACTGAGAAATAAGGATTTTACCTATAACATACAAATATACACAGTAAATTCCTTCATGAGGAATTACAGAGAAAACCACCTCCATTCCACTTTGGCAATCACACATTTGAACTTTGATTACACATGGAATATTGAATTGCAATGTTCCCTGATAGCCTTCTACCTTCAACACTTTGAAATTTAGACTTTTTTTTTTTCAATAACATACTCTTTTTTTTTTTTTTTTTTTTTTCCTGCAACCCATGTCCCCATTTGGTCTGAATCTCTTTTTAACACTTACTGTCAAATCCTCCCAGTTTTTCCAAGTTACTAATTACTGCTCACCCTTCTGGCTTTTATTTTCAATATGTATGGCTAGCCAAAGTTACTCCTTCCCACACCCTGGACTACTCTTCTCAGCCCATGCCATCACTCATTAACCAATTACAAACTGCTTCTCCCTAGCATTATTGATATGATGTAAACTAGATCTAGATAGAAACATAAAAAGATTTTGATCAGGTTGGACAGAAGGATGTGAAGATAGGAGGCTTTCCACAGGCTACTTTGGAGACTGAGCCTGTGATTTGAGCTATAAAGAAAAATAAGTGCTTAGAAAGGAACAGAATATATAAAGAAGAAATCAGTGCTTAGTTGAAGGAGCCCACATTGTGTGTTTTAATAATACTTCTTATTTAAAGGGTTGATCAATGGGCAAAAAGCTACAGTTAGGTAGAAAGAATAAGTTCTAGTGTTCTACTGCATAGTAGGATGACTGAAGTTAACAATATCGTATATTTCAAAATGGCTAGAAGGTTTTAAAACTTCTCAACACAAAGAAATGCCAAATGTTTAAGATGCTGGATATGCTAATACTCTGATTTGATCATTGAACAATCTATACATGTATTAAAACATCATGTTGTACCCTAGAATTACGTACAATTATTATGTAACGTATGAAATTTTACAAATAATAAGTTTTGAATTATATTCAACAAGATTTTTTAAAAAGTTAGCCTTGCATGGTAGTATGCCCCTGTGGCCCCAGCTATTTGGGAGGCAGATATGGAAGGATTGCTTGAGCCCTGGAGATTAAGGCTGCTGTGAGCTATAATGACACTACTGCACTCCAGTCTGGGTGACAGACGCAGTCTCCGGAAAAAAAAAAAAAAAAAAGAGTAAAAGGTAGGCCTCTGTTCTCCATAAATAATCATTATTCATAATTTTCCTTGCTGCTTTGAGAAATGTATGGATATAGAAATCTTTATTCTTTCAACAGGAATGTTGATGAAATTATAACATATATAATATCAAACTAATTTTTTTATACCCCAAGGGTATTTTTATATTACTATATATACACATATACTATATTCTATTTAGTGGGTAACATGTATTCCATTATAATGTGGTTCATAATTATTTAGCCAGTTACATATTAATAAGTTGTTTCTAGTTTTTTTCTCTTCAATAAAATAAATGCTGTATAGAAGATCCTTGCCCTGAGCATATCCACAGAATAAATTCCTAGAAGCTTATTTGCTGGGACCAAAATTTATGTCTATTGTAAAAGTCTTTATGATAGTTTACACCACTCAGATTTTCTCACAAATGGTCCTGGGCATTGAGTTCTCAGCTTAACATCACCCTCTCAGACCTTTATGGACAACATGGTCCTTTTTGGTTCTCTGTTAATATGTTACTCATTGTCTTTTGTGTTTTCTACCACCAGAATGTGGGTCCCATGAGAACAGAGACATTTTCGGACTTCTTCACCATCAGTAGGTACACAGTAGGCAGTCCACAAATAGTTGCTACATAAGTAAACATTCATATTAGTATCATGATAACATTTCATGACATTTTGATTAGTAATAAAGAAACAATAAACAGAACTGTGGAGTGTTTTTGAATCTTGGTCCTTGGACCCTTTTATTTACTCTGTAAGTGACTTTATGTAGGTCTATTCCTTTAAGTAGCATTTATATGTATATGACTCCTACAAACATATTTCTAACCCAAATAAAAATGATATCCCTTTAAGAATTCCTAAAGACTTAATTCTGGAATCTATGTAATCACTTCTTGTCACTTTCATTACTAATATGCTTGTACAAACTATAATAATTTCTCATCTGAGTTACTGAAGAGCCCTTAAATTAGTCTCTCTGATCTACTCTTATTCTTTTAAAATCTGCTCTCAAATCAGCAACCATCAGATAATTTTTAAGCATAGGTCAAGTTATATCATTCCTCTTTCAAACACCACAGTGAACATTATACCAGTAATAACTCACATTGACATTTGTGTCCCTGGATATGATGCTATGAGAGGAGCACATCAGCTGTCCCTTATTTGTCCTCAAAATTCATAACCTTGCTCTAATAATGAGAAAACACCAGTCAAACCAAAATTGAGTGACAGTCTACAAATTATCTTACCAGTACTTACCAAATGTACCACGGTCATAAAAGAAAATGAAAACCAGACAAATTATTACAGCTTGGAGATGACTAAAGACACACAACAACTGAATGTAAGACGATATAATGGATTGCTTCCTGAAGCAGAAAATACATATTTATTTAAAGATGGACAAATTGGAATAAAGTCTGTACCTTAGTTAATAGTATTATGCTAATAATAATTTCTTAATTTTGACAAATGTACTATGGCTATTTAACATTAAAAAAATACAAGGTATGTGGAAACGTTCTATCTTTACAATTATTTTGTAAATCTAAATTTATTTCAAAATAATAATTTAAAAAATAATTTTGTAAATCTAAATTTATTTCAAAATAATAATTTAAAAAATAATTTTGTGTCTTTACTTTTCACTTATAAAAAGAAAATGGAGTCTCATTGCACCTGCAGTTGCTGCCTCACTCCACTTGCCTTTCCCCAGCATCTCTTACCAACCTTTTGATTCATTTCTCTTCACTCATTTGATCACTGTGCTCAACCAACATCTTTGATTTTTTTTTTTTAATTGAGAAGTTCAGGCCTCAGGGCATTTGCACTTGTTTTGAAATCTATTTCCTTAATTTTCCACCAGATTTTCTTTCTCAGATGTCTGAGCAGGTCTCTGCTGAAAGTAACCTAAGAGTAAATCTTTCCCTGACTATCTCTCAAAAAGTACCTCTCCCACTCACTCCACTAGCAGTCACAGTTTTACTTACCCTCCTTTATTTTTCTTTATAGCATCAGTTGATATCTAAATAGAAATTGATTTACGTATTTATTGTTTTTTTCTCACTGTTCTGTGAGACCAATAACTTGGTTTAGTCACTACTATTTATTTTCACCTTTTAGAATTTTCTCTGGTATGTAATAAATAATAAATATTTGTTAAATATATAAGTAAAATAACAAATAAACTAGTTTGGCTGGTAAATTATTGAGAAGAATACATTTAAAATTATAAATAGTTTTTTTTCACTTCAACATTAAGCATTCTAATTTATCTAGTAGATACATAGTTGGAAACATTTATTTTTCCCAAAGAGTTTATAATATAAAGTTATATTTATGTCATATGCCTAAAGGAACAATTAATATAACTAAAGGGTTCAAACTAGTGTCTATAGTATAATGTGCCTTTAATAATTATTTATAGAAAAAAATTAGTGAATTAACAAATAAACTTTCTTTAAAATATTGGTACACTTTTTCTTCTTGAACTCTCAAGAGTATAATTTCTGGTCCATTTATTTATCTTATGTAGAGTTCCAATGGATAGGCAAATTTCAAAATGTAGGAAATAAAGTCAATAGCGACAGTAATTCACGAAAATTATCTCTCATTAACAGCTGTTTTACTGCAGGTAAACAAGATGTTTTTAAAATAATGTTTTTTAGGATGTCACTCTTAAGAATAATGTTTGCAGATATAATGAACCAAATAATTAATTTTTTACCGACTTCTCTAGTTATTATTATATGATCCCAAAGAGAAGTTCTATGTCATCCTGAAAGCCAGTCATTGATCAGGATTTAAATAGTATGACCTCACACTGGGAGGTAAAAACATATTGTATCCGTAAGAAGTTTTAGTATACTCTAGAGTTACTTCGGGATCACAAAGCAAGTAGCCAATAATGTTAAAAAGTTATGGCTAATTTAACTAATTGTTAATGGAGCCTAGTAAAACTGCCAGAGTTGATGAGCCCAGAGAGACTTTGTGCAGAAACACACATTAAAATGAGGGTCCTTTATCTCCTTCTAGAGTGTAATCGGCATCTGGAATGATGGGTTCTCATTGTAATAATATGCCAAAAGTATGGTTTTTAACATACTTTTAAAAGGTAAGTGTGACTAGTTACTAACAAAGAGACAGAGATTTGTCACTGAGTGTATCATATAGGTCAAAAAACCGTTCTCAGTTAATGCCTAAGAAAGCATCTTTTTCTGTGACTACTAGGGTAAATGGAACACTAATAAATATAAATAAGATTCTTCTTTTCTCTGTAGTTTTAATATAAAGCAATAACTATATTTATGATTGATTGAATAACAATAAAATGTAATTAAATGAACCAATGGTTGAAATGAAATGAAATGAAAGGGGATAGAGAGAAGATAGATTTGCAGAAGTAAGTTTTCCAAAAAGGTTAGAAAAAATGGCAATGTCTTCTAAACAACAGTTTTGAAGACCCTATCTAAAGGGCAATGCACCATTCTTTATGAGCTTCATGTTTTATTCATTTAATTGTTTGAGCTTATAGAAAACAAAAATTCACAAAGCTAATGTTATAGAATAGATCCTTTACTGCAGGAAAACTCAGCTTCCTACTGTGAGAAATTCACTTGCTTTCAAAATACCAAATGTAAGTAATATATGAACAAATTGACCTACAGACCAAAGACAAAAGAAAAAACTCTACACAACAGAAAAAGCCTTTAATGCATCAGGCTATCTAAGCAAGTTTGGGATGATTCTAGTTCACCAGGAGGAATTTCTTATCATCCCTATGTGGAATACAACTTGACAAATTTATTATGATTAAAAATATTGAGAGCAATTCGCATAACCAGCACATTTGAAATAATAAAAGGATCTGCTTGGTTCTCTAGTTTCCACCATGAAAATAGGCAATGACAAAACTTCAACTTAATGTATAAAAGGAATGGTATTTTCAATGACATGGCAGGATTCAAATTACAAATGGTAAATAAATCAGAACTTTTTCCAAAGTCATGATACAGTCTTTTAAACTTCAATAGAGTTAGTCAAAAATAATTTTATAAAAAATGTAAAATACAAACAATATATAATTCATTTCCACATGGAAATCATATATTTATGTAGTCAAACTTTGTTGATTATGTACAATTAAAAAAGCTCTATGTCAAGCACTGCAGAGCAGTGGACTGTAATGTTTTTAATTTCCATTGTGAATAAGAAAAAAATACATTATAAAATTATAATGTAGTCATATAGATATATGTATATTTTTACAAATTATACTATAGTAAGTTTAGTATAGGATCAGCCTGTAAAAAGTACTAATATAGAGCCCAAATTTGCTCTCAGATTACAGTTAAGGAGAGGTTGATTCCAACAGGGAGAAACTGCAAAGCCACTTAAAGGAGGTGGACTTTAAAGTAGATGGGGTAGGATTTTAAAAGTATGATATCATGGGAAAGATACATTAAGTTATTTCAACAATGTCTCATCCACTCATTCATTTAACAAGATAAGTAGGAAATGCCTATTCCAAGGGAGTAGAGTGTACTACTAGAGATGCAAAAACAAATTAGAAAAGATATTTACACTTAAGGTAATCATAGTTGAGAGAAAATGGCAGACAAATCAAAACTAAGCAGTTTGACATTTTCATTTCAATCATAAAATTACATGCAAACTATTACTAGTGGATAGAGGTGAAGATCATAACCAAGCTTCAAGTTGTCTAATTAGATTTTCAGAGGATTAATAGGAGTTAGACAAGTTAAATAAATTAGTTCAAATATGAGGCAGAGGAAACCAAAGACACAGTCAGTTTAACATGATATAGTCAACAATGTAAGAAATCTGATGTTAATGGAGCAGAGATTATATGTCATGTGGTTTTGAGAAACAAGATGGGAGGGATAGGTGTGGGAAAGATCATCCTGTAGCTTCCTGTTAGTAGATGTGAGGTGCACAAGGATGCAAGTGCTCATTTAACATGAGAAGGTGTACAGTTTAGTTAGTTAGGTGAAATGTTCCACTTGATGCCGAAGTCAGTGTGATTCTCCAACACCTTCTTTATTCATTAGATGACTATCCTGGCATTGGTTGTCTTTTGTACACTTTAGGGATAAAAATTACAGTATCCACTGTGGTTCTCAATAAATACTTGAGAATAAGTGAATATTAGTATAATAAACGCTGAGCTATTAGTTGAATTTTTTTTTTTTTTTTCTGGCCAACTGCAGATGAACAAACAATTTTAAAATTTCAGCGACCTATAATAAAGCATTATTTCACAATCCTGGGGCTAAACACCAGCTGTGGTCGATTGATCGTGTCAGTCTTGGGTAGACACAGCGGGTTTAAGGTTGGGTTTAAGTTGTGCCTTGTCAATGCAGACAATATTGATCCCAAGAGGATAAAAATTGGTTCTCGGTGTGTGTGTGTAGTATTAGATATAATAATAATTTTTGGTCTTCCAAAAAGCCATGATATAGAAACAAAGACATGCTATATCTATTAAATCAAAATTTTATGGTGTGGGGGGCAGTGGGAAGGCAATTCAGAATAAAAAAAAATGTCGAAAATATCTTCGTTGAAGGGAGGAAATACTGTAAAACAAGGTGGAGAAACACTGGCTTAGGTTTTTCCAAGTAGCCTCATTCTGTGATCTAAAGTGAAGGTGCAATATCTACCGACATCATGCTTTTCCTTCAGGCAGAGACCAGAAGCACTGAAAATCCAAGCCAAATCATTCACGCACACTGAAAGCAAACTTCTGTGTGCTTTGTTTCTGCTCACTCTCCATTACAGAAAACAAATCACAGCCCGAAATTTAATGAAGTATGTTTACCCTACTTGTTCTGGTAGGAGACATTGCAAATTCACAAGGCAAAGTCTGTGTGTGTATAGTAGTGCTATAACCATGACTAGAGAGGGGGATACAATAATCTAATGTAACACAGATGAATTCTGAAGTTGTACAATGAGTATAAACAACCTACAATGGTGCCAGTCTTTAGCACAAGTATTTGAGATAACAATAGATTAAAAACTGGGGCTGAAATTTATAAAACAAAGAAGAGTTACTTTGAGCAACTTTTTCTCCTTGAACTTGCATTCTAACTCACTGAACAAATTGCTTGCTAGTTAGCATAGACAGCATTTTGACTTTATTGAGCTTTTATGTAAGATCTGAAACATTTGCAAAATCTCTGTTTTAAGCTGCACGAAATATTTCGGCTACAAATGATGTAAACAGAATATAAGAGCTCATGGAGCTTAATTTTATTAGCAGTTTTATTATTTAAAAACATATTATCAGAAAATGTCTATGGATAGTATATTTCTATGGCTGAAATAATCATACCAGTATGGATAAATTACTATGAAATGATATCAGCAATAAAGTTACTGGATAGTTTGCTCTTGTATAATTGCAGTAACATCATCACTAAGTTCTTCATCAACAGGGTGGAAATAAATGCTTCATAGTCTATAAACTATAAAAGGCCAGTCAAGATGTATATATTAAAGAAAAGCAGCTGAAAGAAAGGATCATTAACTTCACTTGTAAAAATGGTGAAGCATTTTCACTGTGGACTTGGAAAAAGTCATTGATTATTAAAGTGAACATTTAAGCTATTCTAAATAAATAATAATAATGATAATAATGGCTACATCTACAATACCAAAGTATCTTAGGAATTAAAACAGGATGAAACTAATAAACAAAAAAACAAACAAAAGTAACTTTTGTTTCCTTCAAATAAACAGCTCTGATGGGGAAATTAACAAAATAAAAGTTCTTTGAAATCAGTCAATAGCTGTGAGTTAGAATGTGGTTAATCATGTAGGCTCTAATGTCAGTTGCCTAGGTTTACATCTTAATTCTATTTAATTAGTCATGGAAAACTTCACTTCCTTCATCTAACAATGAAGAGAAAGTATTCAACAAGTATTGTTTATTCTTATTTAATTGCTATCCTCAAATCTTCTGGAACAGATTTCAAAAACAGTCTCTGTAAAAAAAAAAAAAAAAATTAAGTATTTTCAGCTTTGTAGGACACAGGGTTGGTCACAATTACTCGACTCTGTCATTGTAATGTGAAAACAGTTCAGCCAGCTCCGTCTGATGTTACATTTCAACTTCACTATAACATACTACCAGCAAATACCATCCTTCTACTCTCAAAATTATTGATTATTTGATTAGCAGCTGATCGCCCACCAAACTATCTTGTCTAGGTATGCTTAGTATTGTGCTTCAATTTTCCAAAGGAATAATTATTAAAACTAATTCATTGTATATTCCAGCAAAAAGTTAGCTGTTCTACGAAATATGTGCTCCCTCTTATATAGTGGAGAAAGGTTCCTGGAAAGAAGATGTCTAGTCGGAGATTATTTTTCTTTGTCAAGTTCCATGTGGACATATGATTGCTTTTTAAATCAACAGATTGTGAATTCAATCTATGTGGGCAACTTACAAGGCTGACACATAAAAATTTCCTCATATATTTATTTTGAAAAGGCTGGGTAACACATTCCAAGGTAACCCAAGAAAATACACTTGGAAGACTGCAGCACCTCCAGAGTCCAAATGACTGGGCAGAGCCTCCCTGCCAAAGAACAAGAATATTCATATTGGACTACTGGATCAGTCAACAATATACTTTTATATTTTAGAACACCTGAAATTTAAAAGTTTATTTCTTACTACAGCACATATTAAAATAACTATTTGACAATTTACTACTGGGCAGTGAGCTCATTCATAACAAAACATTAATGTATGTAGCATTGGCTTGGAAGTCAGGTGGTAGTACCTGAAAAAGATAAAAAAGAAATGTAAAAGATGAAGTGCCTGCTATGTGAGTAGCTGTAGAAGAAATAACTGAAAGCTATAATGTTAGTACACATTAATTACTTCCTATGAATTACAGAAAGACAAGCTAAGGCAAACTATTTGTTAACAGAAATGAAATTAAGTAGATGGACCAGAAATTCTATTTTAAAAAATGCACTCTAAAAACTAACTGGGAAATCATGAGGTGATAAAAGGTGTTGAATTAAAAAAATAAATAAAAACACATCCTGTTAATTTTTTTCGGTTGGAGGAAATGTTAAATAAATTCAACTTTTTTTCCAAAGTTTATTGTTTCAGATGCTTACAAGGTATCTGCTACTAAGCTACAGGCCTAAAGTAGCAAATAAATAATTATGCTTCAGAATTGTGTCTAGGAAAAGAAAAAAAAAAAAGACATGAAGGATATAGAAACTTAACCCACTTTATTGTTTTCAGTGACTAAGAATCAAGAGCTGTTAACTACCACAATTTCAGCAATTACTCTTTACATGCATCTTTATTTTCATTACTGGTAAAAAGGATATCGGCATATAGTTTATGATATTTGGTTGTAATAAAGTGAAGAATTCCATTTTGTGATTATTTAGGAGATGAAGTTATCTGCTAGGTGAAGGAAAACAGAGTGGCTTAGTATATCTGAGAAGAGTAGAAAATACAGACATGACTACTATGTAGAAAAGAAGACAGTTAAATTGAAATAATAAAAATTTTAGTTCCTTATCATGGAGTGACTGGCTCTGATGTGAGGCTACGGGTTTGTGGAGATATCTTTATATTAATGGTGTGTGTTGAGAATCAACAGCCTCTCCGTCAGCACAGAAAAGGAAATCACTGGCTTGCTTTGAATTGGTGTTTTCCCAGGCAAATATGAGAAAAAAATGTGAGGCCAGAGACAGGAGAGCAGGGGAGATTCCAATGCTAACATAAAAGTGGATCAAGTGAAATAACCCTGAAGTTGAAATTAGATGCGGATGGAAGGGAAGATATGAGTAAATTTATAAGTAAGCAAGACTCAAAGCAGTCATACTTCTGTAAAAAGTAAATCATAATTCTGTAAAAAGTAAACAGTGTATTTGATACAATATAGAAGCTAAATGGAAGGATAAAAGATTGTGATCAGAAAATAAGCTTGGCTGATTTCAGATGAACAACATTTCTTTAATGTTACCCAAGGGTGTAAGTTTATGGATCTGAAAGTGGTTTGAGCAGAAAGAAAGCTGACGCCTTTCTTATATCTCTAGGACATCGAGGCAAGGAAGAATGAGCACCATGAGAGTGACCTGAGCACCCATGCTTTATTATTCTTCATCCCAAGAGTCAACTGATTTGACAGCATGGAATTAAAAATGATAATAAGATTACTGTAACAGAAAAATTAGTAAGAGGCATAACGATAGATTAGTGATTCCCAAAATTTACGAAAGACACATATGAAGGATTTTTGCTTAATGGAAAAAGATGTGAAAGATGATTTCATGCACACAAAGGTGCTGTGGTTGAGGTGGGAGCCAATCTGACTAAGAGCTCATGTAAACTCAGTAGTTACATGTTTGTTCTCTTCTTTTCCCACTCCCCTCCTCAACACTTCAATACAGAGTGAAAGGCAGCCTGGCATTTGCATTTAACCCAGTCAAAACCCTGAAGATATTAATAATTTGAAAGCACTGCCAAAAGAGAACTGGTGTTTCTGATAAAAAGTAGGTACTCCAGCAAAAGAAGACTATCTTCCCATCAAAACACTTGAAAAAGAGCTGAGATTAAATGATCTTACCAATATGCAAGACAGCCCTAGCTAGCCTTCTCTTCAGTAAGAGATGTATAGTGGGGAAAGACAAAAATACACAAAAGAAAAGGAAATCTATAAGATTTAGCCACAATACTCAGCATAGTCTGTCATTATTTAATACATTAGCAAAGAAAATAACATCTAAGAGAAAATAAAGATCATTTATTAAAAATAACCTATAGAAAACCAAATTAAATTTTACAAGATATTGCCTCCAAAAAATTGGGAGATTAACAAAAAAAAGAATAATCAGAGGGCAAGAAAAAGCTCTTAAAATTAAAAACGTTACTGAAAGCATCAATATATGAGTTAACTAATAGTCATTTCACAATGAAAATGTATCTAGCTAATGAAGTAGAAATAAAGAAGGCATGCTACATCTTAAAAATCTTACTTTTTTATAGTGAGAAGCAATAGATATTTTTAAATTTTAAGTTACAGTGGAAATAAAAATAGGTAAAAATGGAATTTTTAAAAAATAGTATATCAAGTAAATCTAAAGAGCAGAAGAGTGAGTTTGAAGACTATCCATATCTATTATAAACATTTTTGTATCATTTAATAGAAACAGAATGGCACAGAGGACCTCTGTTGTCATACATTTTTTTTCTGAGGCCCTAAAGCTGAAGACTGTGAGTGGTAAGTACCCATTCATATTCAAATTTTAATGAGATTGTTTAGTGATGCATAGGATCCATTGGATAGTTATCTGATTCTTAGCCCATCACCCACTTTCTGGTTAGGAGAAAAAGAAGATGAAAATAAAAAGCAATTCAAAAGTAAGGAGACTATCAACGTTCTTGTTGGACAGATGCATACTTTGCAAATATTTTCTCCCATTATGTAAGCTGTCTTTTCACTGTGTTTATTATTTCCTTTCCTGTGCAGAAGCTTTTTAGTTGGATGTAATTTAATTTTTTTCTGTATTTTGCTTTTGTTGCTCATGCTTTTGAGGTCTAATTCAAAACATCCTTCTCCATGTTACATATTATTTCCCCTATGTTTTCTTCTAGTAGTTTTTTTTTTTTTTTCTCATTTCAGGTCTTACATTTAAATATTGAATTTATTTTGAGTTGATTTTTGCATATGGTGAGA
>NW_012117766.1:1552078-1562250 GCF_000951035.1 Colobus angolensis palliatus
CAGGATGGTCTCGATCTCCTGACCTCGTGATCCTCCCGTCTCGGCCTCCCAAAGTGCTGGGATTACAGGCTTGAGCCACCGCGCCCGGCCGATTTCTTTTCTTTTGGACAAATACTCAGTGGTGAGATTGTAGGATTGTATGGTAATTCTAAAAAAAGTTTTTGAGAAATCTTCATACTGTTTTGCTTAGTGGCTGTACTGATTTACATTCCCACCAACAGTATATAAGAGGTTATTTTCTCTGCATCTTTGTCAGCATCTGCTTTTTTCTTTTTGTCTTTTTAATAATAGCCATTCCAACTGGGGTAAGATGATCTCATGGTTTTCATTGCATTTCTCTGATGATTAGTGATGTTGAGCATTTTTTTCATATGATGGTTGGTCATTTGTGTGTCTTCTTCTGAGAAATGTCTATGCATGTCCTTTGCTCACTTTTCACTGGGATTACTTGTTTTTATACTGTTGATTTGCTTGAGTTCGTTGTATATTCTGGATATTATTGCTTTGTTGGATGAATAGTTTGCAAATATTTTATCTCACTCAACAGGTTATCTCTTCACTCTGTTAATTGTTTGCTATGCAGAGCTTTTTAGTTTAATAGTTTAGAGTTAATAGTTTATAATCCCATTCGTCTATTTTTTGTTGTTGTTGCCTATGCTTGTGAGGTGTTAGTTATAAAATCTTTGACTAGACCAATGCCCTGAAGTGTTTCCCCTGTTTTCTTCTAGTAGTTTTTTTTTTTTTTTTCTCATTTCAGGTCTTACATTTAAATATTGAATTTATTTTGAGTTGATTTTTGCATATGGTGAGAAATAGGAGTCTAACTTCATTCTTCCACATGTGGATATTAAATTTTCCCAATACCATTTATTGAAGAGACCATCTTTTCTCTATAGTACATTGTTGGCACCTCTGTTGAAAGTCAGTTAGTTGTGGATTTGATTCAGGACAAGCAAGCCCCCAAACTGGGACTTAGTTCAGATTTCTTGCCTTCTCCCAGGAAAGAATTCAAGGGCGAGCTGGTGGTGGTGTTAAACAGCAACTTTCACTGAAGCCTCACTGTAAGCAGAGGTACTGCTCCTTGTGGAGCACGGCTACCCCATAGGCTATGTGCCTACAGTAGCACTTTAGAGGCAGTTCTGTGGTGATATTTATACCCACTTTTAATTACATAAAAATTAAGGGGTGCTTTGTGCAGAAATGTCTAGGAAAAAAGGTAGTAATTTTCAGGTTGTTGGGTCATTGCCATGGAAAGGGATGGGGACTTCTGGATACTGGCATGACAATGGCAAATTGACATGGCACATTGGTGGGCATGC
The DNA here is from genome assembly GCF_000951035.1 of Colobus angolensis palliatus. Taxonomy (NCBI): domain Eukaryota; kingdom Metazoa; phylum Chordata; class Mammalia; order Primates; family Cercopithecidae; genus Colobus; species Colobus angolensis. Next base: position 1,553,398 of record NW_012117766.1, read on the forward strand.
CTTATGGGGAGGTGCTTCTGCTCTGGACTTGTTTCAGCTAGTCCTCAGTTTGATCCAATGTCAGAACCCCACCTTTGAGTGGAGTCCTGCCTCCTATCTCAGATGTATTTCTGTGTTCTCTATCCTATTGCGTTGGTCTATGTGTCTATTTTTATGCCAGTACCATCCTATTTTGATTACTATAGCTTTGTAGTATTCTTTGAAGTCAGGTAGTGTGATGCCTCCAGCTTTGTTTATTTTGCTCAAGATTGCTTTTGCTATTCACAATCTTTTGGGTTGTCATCCAAGGAAAGAAAATCAGTATGTCAAAGAGATATCTGCACTCCCATTTCTATTGCAGCACTATTTACAATAAGCAAGATATGGAATCAACCTAAGTGTCCATCAATATATGAATGTTATAGAAAAGGTGGTTTTATATACCACATTTCCACATACAAACAAAATACTTTTAGCCATAAAAAAGGAGAAAATGTTGTCATTTGCAGCAACATGGATGAAACCTGAGGTCATTATATTAAGTGAAATAAGCCAGGCACAGAAAAATACTGCATGATCTCATTCATATGTGGAATCTGAAGATGTCTAGCCCATAGAAGTGGACAGTCGTATAATAATTACTAGAGTCTTGGGAGGGTAATAGGAAGGATAGGGAGATTGGTCAATGTATACAAAGTAATTGTTAGATAGGAGGAACATATTCTAATGTTTTATTTTATAGTTAGGTTGACTATGGTTAGCAATGTTGTATATTTTTAAATAGCTAGAAAATATATTTTTTAATGTTCTCATTACAAAAATATAGTAATTATATGATGTAATGGATATGCTAAATAATTTGATCTGATTTTTATACAATGTATACATGTATCAAAACATCACACTCTACCCCATAAATATATACAATTATCATGTGTCAATTAAAAACATTTTTTTAAGTATGGGAATATTTTAAAGAATCACCAGCAGGTCAATTCTTTTTTACAGAATTCTAGCATAAAATGTCTTCTCTCCATGGTAGAAATATAGTGATGGTTCGCTTCAAGAGTTTAACTCAAAAAGAAGATGAGTCCAAGAGTTTGCTTAACTAAAAAAGACTGGATTTGTCTAGCAAATGGGATTGGATTCTTGTCTCTGCACGGATGTTGAGCTGTAGAAACCTGTATACCATAATAATTTACTACCCTTGCTGAGCAGCTGAGAGTGTTTTAAGACTGTTATTCATGCACCCTAGGCTTTGGGAAGCTACTATGAGTGACACACAGTAAGAAAAATCCTAAAGACGAGAAGCTGTCTAGAGCTGCTGAGGATACTAGGTTAAAAGAGAAATCAGGAAAGAGTCTTACCTCTCTTTCAGAATTTCATCAATTTTGCAATGGACTTAGTGGACACCAGAGAAGGAAGCCAGGCTAAGGCATCTTGACAGGAACCAACAAAAGGGCTGCCTAATGCGGTGAAGAAACCATGAAGAAAATGCTTCTGTGATTTGTGCCATTAGAGGCAGAACTGAAGAAGTATCACAAGAGGATATCCAGAAAATGTTTTTCTCACTTTAGGAAATGGTGCGATTATTCACTTACTATCCCTTGCCAAGAGTCTGAGGAACCAACAAACAACCTATGAGAGAAAGAGACAGCATTTTGGGTGGGAGTGTCATGTTGAGAACACCATTCAAGAGTATAGAACCACATGTCAAATGGGACCTCATTTTTTCCTTTTCCCTGTCTGTTCTATCCTGTTCTTGGAGGACCCAGAAGAAACTAGAACAGTAGGGGGAAAGGAATGAATGAACAGGACAAAGGGACAGGTCATTTGATATTTATTCTCACCATAAATTCAGGAGCCTGGGCCAGTCCAGAGCAGAGGAAGAAATGTAAGATTTAAATGAGATATGAGATAAAAGTACGATTTACACTGCACTGAGTTTCTTCACACCTGAATGAGATCTAGAATTCTTTGATGGGACACAAGTTTCTTCCTTTGCTTGGTTGGTGTTGGCAAAGAGGGAAACCAAACAATGATTAAGATAGGGTGTCAAATCCCATTTCACATCAAGTAATATTCTTAAGATTTTTGTTTCCTTTGATGATGAAGCAGCTTCTACATTTATAAACATTCAAACTCTGAAATCTTACATTTGAGTCTGTGTTCAACCGTTTTGTTTTCTTTAAATGTTACTTTTGAGTCTTTTGATCTTAAAGACATTATTCATTCTCTAGATGTTTTGAGCCAGGCTTTGTATTTACATTATTCATAGCTTCCCAATTTATCCTTTTTTATCTTTCATATTCTTTCAATTAGCTGATTCCCTAGATTTATCATTCATCAAAATAGGAATAAAAGTGCTACACTGACAATTTTGTATGTGCGTGTGTATTTTATGTATGTGTTCCTAACTTTGAAAGTCATTCTTGTGTTAGAAAAGATTTAAAGGACACTAAATTTAGCCAGCAAGCCTATTCTAATTATTATTTTGATATCAATCCTTAGTTCTAACAGTTGTATCCCTCATCACTAGAACTTACTACTGCATGTTTTCAGATCATTTTTATTTGTCTATCCATTGATTCAACATATATTTGGTAAACTTCTTGTCAGCCACATGTGATACCAGGTAAACCAAGAGAAACATTACTGCTATTATATAAAGGGAGTCAATAAACAAATGGTAGTAATTACAAAAACTTTTAAAAGAGTTTGTCATTTTAAACAAGAAAATTAAAAAAAATTAACAAAACATTTTGAAGGCAGAACACACATATATCAGAAACTTGGTGGTTAGGGTCATTTTTGCTCCCCATAAGACAGATAATGTATATATTCAGCAAACACATGCTAAGGGTTGTCTTAGTTTGCTTTGTGCTGCTGTAACAGAATACCTAAAACTGGGTCATTTATAGAACATAGATTTATTTCTTGTAGCTCTGAGTCTAAGAAGTCCAAGATCTAGGGGCTACGTGTGGTGAGGGCTTTCTGCTGTGTCATCACATGATGGAAAGCATCACATGCTGAGAGAGCACGTGAGTGAAGGAGAATGCACAATTGCTTTTAGGCAAACCCACTCTCACAATAATGAACTCCCTCCTGAGATACATTAATCCATTCATGAAAGCAGATCCCTTATGACACAGTCATCTCTCATAGGCCTCACTTCTCAATATTGTTGCTTTGGGGATTACATTTCCAACACACGCACTTGGGGGCACACATTCAACCTATGGCAGTGACTCAGAATAACTCAGATAGAAGGAGCCAAAACACAATGTGTCTTTCATCTTAGTCTATTTAGTCCCTATTTGGTTTAATTTTCTGATGAAAGAGAAATTGGAAATATACATTATTTATAACACAGTGATAATCCTGACTTTAGGGGCATTACTACAAGTCAGATCAAAGCCAATACATAGGAATTTCAAAAACAAAACATATTCATGAATTTTAAATAAAATACTTGAAATAAGTACAGTAGAATATGTTTATATTTGAGAATATTTGAGATCATGAACATTAAATTTCATCATATTTTTGGAAGGTAATATTGATCCAATTATCTATTGGAATAGAAGCCTCCTCCACTATTTGCTGATGTTCACATTTATAAAACTTGATCAAGCAGGTAGTAGTAAACAATTCCTATATTCTATGTTGCACATGAAGTTTGTCTGAGCACATTTATCTAACCTTAATATACCTCCTATCAAGTTTATATTTTTAAAATCCAGATAAGCATTATTGACGGAATCAGGTCTTTATTTCCATTATTGAAGGAATTGGATCTTTATTTTTCTCAATCTCTTGGAAAGTTTAGGAAAATAATTTGCTCATATTTCCCAGATATTGACTAGTACCTTTCATTTTGCCTTTGTTTTTTAGAATAGTTCAGCTGTCTCTGATTTAATGTGTTTTTTACTCTCTTGCCTGGATGAAATTTTAGTAGTTTTTAATTTATCTGTTTTAATAATAATCATGGAGAAAACATTATTAAATATAACAAATATTAGGCTTATCTCCACAACAATTTAGCTATTTGAGCCATGCATATTTTGTGTATTTTCATCTGCATCTCAGAAAACAAATCACTATCATAAAATCATATGTAGAAAAAAACACAAGCATCTTAAATAGTAGTCATTTCCATCACAGTTTTTGAAAACCAAGAAAACTGAATGGCAACTAATATATTTTGAATTAGATAAACATATACTGCAGAAGTTTCCAAAATCTTTACCCTAATTTGAATTGATTTAAAATTTACAGTGGGAAAAGCTCCTCTAATAATATACAGACTCCATGTAAAGGATGTAAAAAATGACGTGAGTCCTGTGAGTTCATATCACAATGCTTTGCTCTTTTAGTCTGCTTTTGATCATTCTCTGACAAATGGTACTAATTATATTTATGGATGCACGTATATACTAATGAATATTATCTGTGGTCTTAAACATACCTGGCATAGGAAAGGATACTTCTTCCTACTCCTTACACAGAGGATTTGGTTTTACAAACTCATATTCTACACTGATGTGAGTAGAGAGGGCAGAACCAGTATTTCCTTTCATAATGGAAAGACACACATGCATGTGTGCACACACGTGCACATACACACAAACACACACGTGCAAATACATATGCACACTCCATGATCAATGTGATTGTCGTTGAAAACATAGGCTGGACTAAGAAATTCAAATTTTCAAACCCAAATTTGTCCTCCTTGTAATGTTTTACCTACTGACTCTCCGTATTTAATTTGTACCTTAACCTCAGTCTATGTTCTCTCCTTTAAAGGTGGAAGATTAAACATGTAGACTAAAGGAAAAGGAAGTGGAGGAGAAGGAGAAGGAAAAATCTGAGAAACAGAGGTCTTACATCAGTGAGGTAAAATCTAACATTGCTTATTGCTCTTTGAGTAAAAAATAATTGTGCAGAGTAACAAACAAATACAAAACAATTCAAAGCAAAATAAACACATTTGAATCCTCTTTCAGTCTCCTGGTATCAAAAATTTCTGCCTACCTTTAAGCACAGTTACCTCTAATTTTAATAAAAGCTAAAAATCACTTTGAGAAGTAGAAATATTCAAGTTCTATATCTTTACATGCGTATTTTTCTGTATGTTTATTACATTTCGCTATAAACTTTAAAGAAAACTATGTGAGACATATTCTACATAGTGATATTATATTTAGTAATATCATTTCCCAATGTGTTTACAAATCCTCTCAATAATACTAAATATACATCGAATGTATAAATGTTTTTTAAATTGTCAATAAAACTTATCCATGTATCTTATTATGTAGAATTTTTATCTACTTGCCTGTTACGTGTTAATTTATTTCTACCTGTTTTGTGGCTTCAAAGTGTAAGTTCTCAAATTGACTTCATATAATCAGGAGCCAGAATACTCAGCTGACTACACTCTGTATTTTATAAGATTTGCCAATGGTAAAATTATTATATGTGTACTTTTACCTCAATACATTTTAAATCTTCATTTATTTTCTAGTTTACATTTCATCATTAGGATTTAGCAAGCTCCATGGCTTGAAATAAGTCACTGAGTTTCAAGTGTCCAAATAAAATTAGAAGGAAAGATAAATTGCTTTCTTGTGATGTTAAGATGTTTCAGAAAACAGAGCTGCCAAATATTATTATTATTATTATTATTATTTTGACTCCTGTCCTAATGTGATAGATACTACCACCTCAGCTTCAGGTGTGAGCCACTATGCCTAAAAAATATTATCTTTTGAATATTTGTCTTTCTTCCTATAAATGACATAATGAGAAAGTTCTCTGAGAAATTTAATTGGTAAGCAAAATACAACAGAACTCATTCTCGCAGGCAAATTTTTAACATATATAAATAAATCACAATTTTTCATGTCTCAATATAGACAATAGAGTTTCAATATTTGGCATAATAAGATTAGACTTTCAAATAGCTAGGCAAAAATTCTGTTATTTAAACAATTACAAAATAAGGATTTATGCATTTTTAGTGAACATGGAAGAAAAGATTAAATTGACTAGTTATCAAAAAATAAAAAGTAAAACTGTATCAATAGTAGGATATTAAATTTAAAGTGTTGCATACTTTTATAATATTGTGGTTAAAAGATACGTATTTTATTAGTGAAAGTGCTAAGCCAATACAATAATTTTGAAAAGCAATTTTAAATTTGTCTTTAATTTCACACTAATTACAGACTTACAATAAGTTTTTTACAACAACTTGTGCAATATATTTTAAGAGCTATCAAGTGTCTCTATGCCTTGATCCACTAATTTCACTGTATTAACATTTACCATTGGGAAATATAATAAGCAGAGAAACAAAATCAGTGAATACATTCATGCCGATATAATTGATAGCAGCTAAAATTTTGAACACAAAGATAAGTGCAAAAATATACTTTTAAATAAATTCAATATATATGTCATTAAAAAAGCAATTCTGAAGGCTGCAGAATGAGGAAAATTCTTATGATATATTAAGTATAATTTTTAAACTAAAATGACACTACTATCATCATAACAGCTATGGAAATATGCATAACCTAGGATAAGAATAGGACAGGAAGGTAAAACTATACACTTATTTGTTAGGTTCTTGCTTTCTTTTTTTTCCTGTAATACACATTGCAAATATCATCAGAGACAAAATCTACTGAGTGGCTGCATTTTAACAAGTGCTATATTTATATTATAACATTTTACTGATGCTCAGCTCAGGATGCAAATTAAAATTATAACTGACAACAGCTTGTTTTTTTCTTCCTTAATGGGATATACAATTCTGGTCAATTTTCAGTTGATGGGAATTTGGATTAAGAGAAATATTGCCTGTGGTTTATTCATTATTTTTGGTAAAATAAGTGAGCCTCAAAATGATTTACACTTTTATGCAAGATTTCATAGTCAGTTATGTGGCTGAAATGATATGTGAATCCAGTCATATCTAATTTCAAAGCCCTCTGTTTGTCTGCCAAGAAGAAATGTGAAAGAAATAAATCTGTGTAATAGATTCCATAGACTATTTTATCAAGAAGACATACAGGACCTGCCAATATGAGTGATATTTGTATCTGTAACCTTTTATCTGTAGGTCCAAGGCATTTTCCTCTCAGCACACACATGTGCACACATGTAAACACATGCAGACACTCACACATTAAATATACTTTTGTGCATATTTTAATAATTATTTTGAAGGCAAGTTGAGAAAAGTATGCCAGAGGCTGCTGATCACACACGTTTTTAAAAAATATTGTATGATTCTTATTTATTTTATTCATTGCAAATTGCACATGCTCATATTTCCATATTTCTACTTATAAGTATCTTACTATTGCAATAATGCTATTTTTAAAAGCAAAACCTACTTTATTTTTATTTATTTATTTATTTTATTTATTTATTTTTTTTTGAGAAGGAGTCTTGCTCTGCCGCCCAGGCTGGAGTGCAGTGGCCGGATCTCAGCTCACTGCAAGCTCCACCTCCCGGGTTCACGCCATTCTCCTGTCTCAGCCTCCCTAGTAGCTGGGACTACAGGCGCCCGCCTCGTCGCCAGGCTAGTTTTTTGTATTTTTTAGTAGAGACGGGGTTTCACCGTATTAGCTCGTGATCCGGCCGTCTCGACCTCCCAAAGTGCTGGGATTACAGGCTTGAGCCACCGCGCCAACCCAAAACCTACTTTAAAGAATTGTCACTTAACTAATAGAGTATGTTCTTAAACATTGACTTTTTTGATTGTGTTTGCTACCACAGCAACTTTGGTATATCTTTATTAAGATATTTGTAGACTTGAATTGTAATAATTATTTTGTCTACTTGTTTTATTTTGGGGGGGGGAAGAGGGCAAAATACTCACCCACAAGCGATGACAGCAAAAAGATGCTCAATACATACATATTAAGTAAAATAATAATATTAGATGTTAATGTGCCTAACATTGGACTGCTTCATGCCTAATTTCAGTATGATACAACCTCAACCAAATATAAATCTAAATACAACAAGTTTTGAAATTTATGTCTTTGGTGAAGTCTCTTAAAAGCAAGGATGAAGCAGAAATTCCATACAACATACAGCAAAGCTTTCCAAAAATAATATTTTCTATCTTGTTCCAAATTCCCACAAAGCATACGTGTTGATACTGATCATTTCTCTCTGGGTTAAACTCTAACTTATGCTATATTTTTCTCTATATATATCTTAGTCTCTTCCTGATTCATTATCCATTTTGTGTGCTCTAGAAGAATCCTGTGTTTTCTAAAATGTAAATCAATCTAGTATTTCTTTCTAATTTTGTTCTACCAATTAAAATAAAATAAATGTACTTAAAAATGTTTGATAACCGGTAGGCAAATAAAAAAAAAAATTCTCAGAAAGCTCTCAGTGTGTAAAACTATAAATGTGCTAACTTTTTATTTACTTTTTCTAAGTCACAGAATGCATGCCGAATAAATAGATTGCACTATACACCTTTTATTTCCTTCGATTTTTAGGCCTAATTTGAAGGGATCTTATAAATTTATGAAAAACTCTGCAATATATTTCTTTTCTCTAACAAGGTGCCCAGTAAGGAGAAGTTGTGTTGTTCTATTTTGTTTTATATATTATTGTTGTCAATGTGGATTTTTATGGGGGAAAGGAGCTTTACTAGCTTTGGAAGTGACTCTGTTTCAGTAAAATTACACTTTAGAAGCCAAAAGCACAGTGTTTTATTATTTGAAAAACAGTGCAAAGACAATCTGGAAACTGAAAACTGAACTAATCGTTTTTAATATAGTAAATTGTGTTTATATGTGATTTCTGATATTAAACATTAGAGGCCGGGCGCAGTGG
>NW_012117766.1:1568918-1599553 GCF_000951035.1 Colobus angolensis palliatus
AAAAAAAAATAAAAAAAAAATTAGAAGTATATTTCTCTCCAAAATAGATTTGGACTAGATTACTGCTTTCATTCACATAAATTTACCTTAATTTTGAAAAACTCAAACATCTAACTATTTATTCTAAAATTTTAGGGTTTCTGTATTTTGGAGCATGGAGTTCAACCACATCCTATAGCTGGATATAAGAATGCTCACTGATATATTTATAATATATTTCTCCTGGCATCATAACTGTTAGCACTGTCATTTTTTACTCCTACTCCTGCTGGCTCTCAGATTGAAGAAAGAAAGGACATTTTACCTCTGGAAAGTGAGTGCTGTACATAAGGCAAAATATGTCCAAGGGGCATGAGGGCTAGCCCCTGGACATTTCTTATTAGGGGGTATGAGCTAACCCTCACATATAAAAACTTGTTCAAACTAATAAAGATATAAGCCTAAGATTTTAGGGCCATTTGATGGCTTGTATTCTGTCATCTTAGCAAAACTACATTCCCCAAAATTCCCTTGACTGAATAGTTCTGGTTTAGAATTGGCAACAACAACAACAAAAAAATATGTGCAGGTCTTGGAATGTAGAAGGAATTAGAAACCATTATGCCATCAGGGTTGGTGTGGGCATACAATGCCACTGAAGCTCACAGACATCTCTGATATACCAGTTTCAAAGTGACATGTATGCTCAGCTATGTGATAGAAGTCAGGAACAGTTCACTCATTCCATCGACACTAGAGGCAGCTAGAAACCAATGTGGGTTTCAGGTTTTTGCTCTCTCCACTTCATGTCGAGCTTTTCTTTCCAACAGTCAGCCATGAAGGCTTATTGCAACTTCAGCAGCAACAATCTGCCATGCTTTTCTTTGCCTATCTTTTCTTTCATACAAAGCTTAATCTCTATAAAACATGCTTTCTTCATTATCATCAATGGTGGTTCTGCTTTCCTAATGAAATCCTGACTGGCATATGTTTGTGGGATAGTAGGACAGGCAGCTATGCTCAGCTTTCTCTTTTTTATTGTTTCAGAAATTTATACAATGTTTTAAATATACAATATGATCTTAACAAAACTTCTAGGAAGTTAAGGGAAGCAGCTTAATTCATATGTGAAGTGAAAAGTACAGACAGTTCCAATTGCTTGGAGTTAAAGGTTAAGAAGTTCTGCTAAGTGGTTTGATAGCTTCAGTTAGCAACATGGAGAGTTTATGAAAGGAGAGGCAATAAGAAAATATGAACATAGATTTGTAATATCTACAGGTGCTTTTATTAGTTTTCTATTGATGCTATAAGAAATCACTACATATTTAATGGCATAAGAAACAAAAATTTATTATTTTGCAGATACAGAAGTCCTACACAGGTTTCACTGTATAGCGACACATCAAGGTATCAGCCAGGCCATGCTCCTTCTGAAGGCTGTAGGAGGAAATCAGTTTTTTTCCTTTTCAATTTCTATAAGCATCCACGTCTTTAGTATATTAGACTGTTCTTGCATTACTGTAAGGAAATACCTGAGGCCGGGTAATTTATAAAGAAAAAAGATTTATTTGGTCTCACAGTTCTGCAGGCTGTACATGAAGCATAGTGCCAGCATCTGCTTCTGGTGAGGGCCTCAGGAAGCTTACAATCATGCATGAAGGTAAAGGGGAATGCACATGTTATGTGGCGAGATAGGGAGCAAGAGAGAGAAGAGAGAGTTCCAAAACCCCTTCAAACAACCAGACCTTGCATGAACTAACTGAGCAAAAACACATTTATTACCAAAGAGATGATGCTAAACCATTCATTAGGGCTCCCTCCTATGATCCAATCGCCCTCCCACTAGGCTCTGCCTCCAATATTGGGATCACAGTTCGACATGAAATTTGCAGGAGACAATATCCAAACCATATCACTTTCCATATGCCCCTCTTCAGTCATCTTCAAAGCCAGATATGTTGGATCTTCCTCTGACTTAAACCAGAAAAAGTTTTTCCCTTTGGAGGATCCATGTGATTAGATTAGCCAACCTGGATAAACTTAGATAATCTTCCCATCTCGAGATCTTTAACCTTGTTCACACCTACAGAGACCCTTTGCCATGTAAAGTAGCATTTCTTCAGGTTTTGAAGAGTATGATGTAGACACCTTTGGGGTAGGGAGGATTTATTCTGCCTATCACAGTGTTCAAAGGATTCATATAAACCATTTATGATGAAAAAAACTTAGAGAAACGCTAGAATTCTTATCTGTTATAGAAGACTTATGCTTTGGATATACTCTGCTTTGAAATCTAATATAAGTAGGACCTTAGACTTGAAAATTAAGTTAAAAATTAGCAATAGTTGTTTTGTTTTGTTTTCAGGTTTTTTTTTTTTTCTCTAAATGGGGAGATATTTATTATTTTATGTTGTTTTCATTATTGCTTTAAGTGTATAGTGTAAATGTGCTTCAAGTCTTGAATGAGATTATAAAATCAGGAAAGTGAAGGAATTAAATGTTTAAAAATATTGCACATATTTCCATATAAAACCCTGTTTTATGTAAGTGAAGGAAAAGTAGTTAGTATTATCTTAATAATTTTGTATATTTCAATTATTTATACTTGTAGGAACCTAGTTAATGAAAAGCTTTTTATTTGTTCTTAATTCAAGAGAATTAATATTGTACATATATTTGTAAATTCTGGGGCATTAGTTATAATAAGAATGTTACATTCATAATGAGCAGTTATTTTTATAATCTGCTCTAACCTACGTTTGCCACTTTAAGGGGATAAACACATTCATCTACCAAGTAGATTGTTAAGTCTTATATAATTTTGAACTCAACAGTTCTTGAATGATAACTTTTAAAACAAATGTATATATATCCCTCTTTAGTCAACAGAAAGAGTCTTAATTGAATTTCATAGTGAAGAAATGTAAAATAAATGTGATTTTAATTTAAAATTTTAGGTAAATGACATGCAAACAGCTTCCAATTTTCTTTAATAGCATTCCAGAGTTTTGCAATCTCAAAAAATATTGGATCAATCAATTATTCATGGAAAATTTCACTTTAAGTACTTTAAGACATATGATTTAAATTAACAATTCACAAAAATCTGAAACAATGCATTTGAGGCCTGTTATATTTTTCCAAATATAAATTATCTCTTTTATTTTTTCCAATAATACCCTGAGATAGGTATTAAATGCAACATTGTACAAATGATTACTATGAGACTCTAGAGTTTAATAAACCTGTTCAGACCCAGAATTCTAATGACTTTAAACCTGATGACTTTCTTACCACATCAACCTTTTTAATTTTTCTAAGGAGAATCTCTTATGAGTTGTCAGTCTGTAGCTCCTGCAGAGGCTCTGCTTCCTTTCTGGCATTCTTCTCTCATCCACTAGATGAAAGGAAGATGTATTTGCTTTCTGTTTATAGTATGTTACTCCTCTTATGCTATGTTTGTCTTTATCTCCCAATTACTCATTGGATACTTCTGGGTCCTGAGTCATCTAACAAAATACACTTTGTGTAGCTAATTTTTTTTTATCTTCTTAAAACTATTTTAATGCACATATTTAACTAAAAATTCCCTTCCCAGTGGATTTATAATATGCTACTTAGAGTTCAATAAATGAGAAGCTTGCTATTCATCAAGATAATTTTTTCAAATTTTCTTTAAGTTCTGAGATGCATGTACTGAATATAAAAGTTTGTTACATAGGTATACATGAGCCATGATGGTTTGCTGCACTCATCAACCCATCATCCAGGTTTTATGCCCTGCATGCTTTAGGTATTTGTCCTAATGCTCTCTTTCCCCTTGCTCCCACCCCCTGAAACGCCCCCATGTGTGATGTTCCCCTCCCTGTGTCCATGTGTTCTTATTGTTCTACTCCCACTTATAAATGAGAACAAAGGGTATTTGGTTTTCTGTTCCTGTGTTAGTTTGCTGAAGCTGATGGTTTCCAGTTTCAACAATGTTTCTGCAAAAGACATGAACTCATTCTTTTTATGGCTGCATAGCATTCCGTGGTGTATATGTACCATCTTTTCTTTATCCAACCTGTCCTTGATGTTCGTTAACCAACCAACATTTGGTTTGGTTCTAATGTTCTTTCACCAACCAACATTTGGGTTGGTTCCAAGTCTTTGCTATTGTAAATAGTGCAGCAATAAACATATGTGTGCATGTGTCCTTATAGTAGAATGATTTAATATATTTTGGGTATATACCCAGTAATGGGATTGCTGGATGAAATGGTACTGCTGGTTCTAGATCCTTGAGGAATTACCACGCTGTCTTCCACAATTGTTGAACTAATTTACACTTCCACCAACACTGTAAAAGTGTTCTTATTCTCCACAGCCTCACCAACATCTGTTGTCTCTTGCTTTTTTAATGATCGCCATTCCAACTGGCATGCGATGGTATCTCATTGTGGTTTTGATTTACATTTCTCTAATGACCAGTGATGATGAACTTTTTCTCATATGTTTGCCACATAAATGTCTTCTTTTGAGAAGTGTCTGTTCCTATCCTTCGCCTACTTTTTGATGGGGTTTTGCTTTCTCTTGTAAACTTGTTTAAATTTCTTGTAGATTCTGGATATTAGACCTTTGTCAGATGGATAGGTTGCAAAATTTACCCCGTATTCATAGGTTGCCTCTTCACTCAGATTATAGTTTATTTTGCCATGCAGAAGCAATTTAGTTTAATTAGAACCCATTTGTCAATTTTGGCTTTTGTTGCAATTGCTTTTGGTGTTTTAGTCCTGAAGTCTTTGTCCAAACCTATGTCCAGAATGGTATTGTGTAGGTTTTCTTCTAGGGTTTTTATGGCTTTAGGGTTTACATTTAAGTCTTTAATGTATCTTGAGTTATTTGTGTATAAGTTGTGAGTAAGGAGTACAGTTTCAGTTTTCTGCATATGGCTAGCCAGTTTTCCCAGCACCATTTATTAAATAGGGAATCCTTTCCCCATTGCTTGTTTTTGTCAGGTTTGTCGAAGATCAGATGGTTGCAAATGTGTGGTGTTATTTCTGAGTCCTCTGTTCTATTCCATTGGTCTATATGTCTGTTTTGATACCAATACCATGCTGTTTTGGTTACTGTAGCCTCATAGTATAGTCTGAAGTCAGGTAGTATTATGCCTCCAGCTTTGTTGTTTTTGCTTAGGATTGTGTTGGCTATATGGGTTCTTTTTTGGTTCCATATGAAGTGTAAATTTTTTTTTTTTTCTAATTCTGTAAAGTCAGTGCTACCTTGATGTGAATAGCATTGAATCTATAAATTACTTTGGACAGTATAGGAATGCTTGTGATTTTTGCACATTAATTTTATATCCTGAGACTTTGCTGAAGTTGCTTATCAGCTTAAGGAGTTTTGGGGCTGAGACAATGGGGTTTTCTAAATATACAGTCATGTCATCTGCAAACAGAGACAATTTGATTTCTTCTCTTTCTATTTGAATATCTTTTATTTATTTTTCTTGCCTGATTGCCCTGGCCAGATCTTCCCATACTATGTTAAATAGGAGTGGTGAGAGAGGGAATCCTTTTCTTGTGCCAGATTTCAAAGGGAATGCTTCCAGGTTTTCCCCATTCAGTATGATATTGGATATGGGTTTGTCATAAAAAGCTCTTGTTATTTTGAGATAGGTTTTATCGATACCTAGTGTATTGAGAGTTTTTAGTATGAAGGAATGTTACGGCCTTTTATTAAAGGCCTTTTCTGTGTCTATTGAGGTAATCATGTTTTTTTGTCATTGATTCTGTTTATGTGACAGATTACATTTATTGATTTGCATATGTTGAAGCAGCCTTGCCTCCCAGGAATGAAGTCAACTTGATCATGTTGGATAAGCTTTTTAATGTGCTGTTGGATTTGGTGTGCCAGTATTTTATTGAGGATTTTTGCATCGATGTTCATCAAGGATATTGGACTGAAATTTTCGTTGTTTGTTGTTGTTGTTATTGTGGTGTCTCTGCTAGGTTTTGGTATCAGGATGAGGCTGGCCTCATAGAATGAGTTAGGGAGGAGTCACTTTTTCTATCGTTTGGAGTAGTTTCAGGAAGGAATGGCATCGGCTCCTCTTTGTACCTCAGATGGAATTTGACTGTAAATCTGTCTTGTCCTGGGTTTTTTTTTTTTGGTTGGTAAGCTATTAATTACTACCTCAATTTCGGATCTTGTTATTGGTCTAGTCAGGGATTCAACTTCTTCCTGGTTTATCCTTGGGAGGTTGTATGTGTCCAGGAATGTATCCATATCTTCTAGATTTTCTAGTTTATTTGCAGAGAGGTATTTATAGTATTCTTTGATGGTAGTTTCTATGTCTGTGGGATCAGTGGTGATATCCTCTTTATCATTTTTTACTGTGTCTATTTGATTTTTTTCTTTTCTTCTGTCTTAGTCTAGCTAGTGGTCTATTTTTTTTTTTTTTTCATTTTTTGAACAACAACAAAAAAAAAACAGTTCCTGGATTCATTGATTTTTTCAAGGTTTTTTTTTTTTTCATTTCTCTATCTCCTTCAGTTCTGCTCTGATCTTAGTTATTTATTGTCTTCTGCTAGCTTTTGAATTTGTTTGCACTTGCTTCCCTAGTTCTTTTAATTGTGATGTTTGTGTGGTGATTTCAGATCATTCCAGCTTTCTGACATGGGTATTTAGTGCTATAAATTTCCCTCTTAACACTGCTTTAGCTGTGTACCAGAGATTCTTGTATGTGTTATCTTTGTTCTCATTGGTTTCAAATAACTTATTTATTTCTGTGTTAATTTTGTTATTTACCCAGTAGTCATTCAGGAGCAGGATATTCAATTTCCATCTAGTTGTGTGGTTTTGAGTGAGTTTCTTAATCCTGAGTTCTAATTTCTTAGACTGTGGTCTGAGAGACTGTTTTTTTTATTATTTCCATTCTTTTGTATTTGCTAAGGAGTGTTTTACTTCCAATTGCATGGTCAATTTTAGAATAACTGTTATGTGGTGCTGAGAATTATGTATATTCTGTTGATTTGGGGTGGAGACTTCTATAGATGCCTATTAGGTCTATATGTCTGTAGCTGTGTTTAAGTTCTGAATATCCTTGTTACTTTTCTGCCTCACTGATCTGTCTAATATTGACAGTGGGGAATTAAAATCTCCCACTATTATTGTGTGGAAGTCTAAGTCTCTTCGTAGGTCTCTAAGAATCTGGATGCTCCTGTATTGGGTGCATGCATATTTAGGATAGTTAGCTCCTCTTGTTGCATTGATCCCTTTACCATTATGTAATGACCTATTCTGTCTTTTTTGATCTTTGTTAGTTTAAAGTCTGTTTTATCAGAGACTAAAATTTCACCCCCTGCTTTTTTTTTTTTTTCCTTTCCATTGCTTGGTAAATATTCCTCCATAATTTATTTTGGGCCTATCTGTGTGTTTGCATGTGATATTGGTCTCCTGAATACAGCACATCGATGAGTCTTGACTTTTGATCCAATCTGTCAGTCTATATATTTTAATTGGGACATTTATCTCATTACATTTAAGGTTAATATTGTTATGTGTGAACATGATCCTGTCATCATGATGCTAGCTGCTTATTTCTCTCAATAGTTGATGTAGTATCTTCATAGTGTCATTCATCTTTATATTTTGGTGTGTTTTTGCAGTGGCTGGTACCAGTTTTTCCTTTTCCTATTCAGTGCTTCCTTCAGGAGTAGTACTTGTTACAAGTGACAAAATACCTCACCATTCACTTGTTTGGATAAAATCATGTTTTCTTTTTTTCTAGGAGACTCACATTTACTTTGTATCACATGGTTAAAAAAAAAAATGGATGCATTTTACATTACTCAAAATGTATTAGATTTAAATATTATATGAAATAATTTTAAATAAATTGGCAGATACATATAATGGAATATTATTTAAATTTTAAATAAACTGGCATATACATACATATATATATATATGAATATTATTTAACCAAAAAATGAAATAAATCCTGACATTTGTGACAGCATGAGTCAACCTGGAGGGCATTATACTAAGAGAAATTTATCAGAGTACAGGAAGACAAATGCTATATAATCACATTAATATGTGGAATCTAAAGAAGTCTAATTCATGAAAACAGAGAGGAGAATGGTGGTTTCCAAGGGCTGGGAGGTGGGGGAAAAGGGAAGTCTTGGTGAAAAGGCACACACTTTATTTAGAAGATGAATAAATTCTGGTGATATACAACATGGTGACTGTAGCTAATAATTTTGCAAAAAAGAAAATATATCTTTTCTGAACCTATACAGAAAGTTTGCTGACCCTTATATAGTACTTCTGAGAATCAGTTAAAAGATAAAAGAGCAAAGAATATGAGGCTTCAGTGGCATACAAAACTCCACATGTCTTTTGGAATAATAAAACATAACCTATTCACTAATCTTGTCTACTGGACTGCAGTCTACAAGCTAACATTTAACTTCCTACCACATGAGCTTTAATCAAATAGTAAATTGCATTTCAAATACCCCTATCTACTCCTGAATTATTATCTGGTCCTTGGGTATTCTTATTAACCATTGCCTCAGTAGATCATTGAAAGAATGTAATGTACTCTTTTTTGATTTCCAAGTTTGGGTTAATTTTTCTTAATGCCACTGAAGTAAAAAATTCAATCAATCTTGAATCTCAATCAAGATTCAATCAAATTCAATCTTCTGGTTTCTGGTTTCTACTCTGTTATCTAATCATATCTCTGTCCTAATTTCATTATAATTGGTTTTGAAGGCAGTTGCTAAGGTACATACAAAATGTATAAAACACAGTATCATAAAAATTTTCATAGACATGATTCTTCCTTATCATTTTACTTTTCCATTCCTTGGGATATGACATTATCTTTATATTGCTGGCACTTATTTTATTCTTCATAATGTAGAGTTATTTGCTACAGGTAAGGCTTTCTTATTAGGCTGTAATACTTTGCGTCATAGCAGAGTACACTGTTGTTATTGATTACTGCTTATTAAATTAGGTAGATCTTTAATGCACACTGAGTTAATTTTTGTAGATTTTTTGGTAAATAATCCTGCATCATATGAAACAGTGTGACATTTTGTAGACAAGTAGCAGGACTTCTCAAGTCTCTACTTCAATTTGTTTAAGACAAGGTTACATGTATTTGAAAATCTTTAACATCTTCCAAAGATATTTTTCTCTTACGTTACATGTAAAAATATTTTATCATCTTTGTGCCGTCTACTGAAGTGGAAACATTCTAAACGTGTCTTTTTAAATATCATACCTCCTAAACCAACAGAAATCATATTTGAACCCCTTTGCATTGCTGAAGCAAATACTACTATATTAGTTGGTTTCCATACTGCTATAAAGAACTTCCCAAGGCTGGGTAATTTATAAAGATGTTTAATTGACTCACAGTTTAACATGGCTGGGAAGGCCTCAGGAAAAATGCAATCATAGTGGAAGGTAAAGAGGAAGCAAGGCAGCTTCTTCACAAGGTAGGAAGAAAGAATGCCAGTAGAAAGGAAAAATGCCAAGCAAAGGGGGAAGAGCCCCTTATAAATGACAAAAAAAAAAAAAAATCCAATCTCCTGAGAACTCACTCACTATCACAAGAACAGCATGGGGGAAATCACCTCCATGATTCAATTACCTCTACCTGATCTCCTCCTTGACATGTGGGGATTATGGGGATTACAATTCAAAATGAGATTTAGGTGGGGAAACAAAGCCTAACCGTATCAACTATGGTGGCTATTTGTTATTTTCAATTCATTATTTAGTTTTTTCTATGACATATATTTATGGATTCAAACACCTATTATTGACAACAATATTATTCTGCTGATATATCTGGTCATTGTTACCACCAACACACTAACTTTAATAACATGTTTAGGTAAGAAGATACGTGTTTTTGTCAAAATAATTTTTATGCATCATTTTTCATAATGTATGATAATTCTAAACCATCAACAGATAATCCCAAGCACCATAAAAATTTGTGTTTTGAATAATATTCAATATTTTTAAGATTCTTAATGACTATATAATGTTGAATTTCAAATTTTCATGTGCCTAGTAATTATGTAAGAAAGTTGTTATCATGAATATGGCAACAATCTATCTGTAGCTATTTAAGATTAGAAGTCAGCAAAGTATCCAGGGATCTACATCACAACAGGCCTTGAGGAGAATATATTGGAGGTTGTCTGACCTCAAACTGATAGAAATGCTGTAAAGTATGCATTTTTATAAGATTTTGAATGAGACTTTGAAAGTGTTCCAAAGTCTTAGAACTGTGAGTTAAGCTATATTTTCTTTTTATATTTGAGAGTGGTAAATATTTCCAGTCTCACTAGATTTAAAATATTTAATGTCATACATCTATTGAACTGATAATTCTTTCAACTGAATCTTCATAGGAATTTATTGGCCCATCCTATTTTCAAGAATAGAACCCCAAAAGTAAAATTATTTGCTTAGTTCTGGGGGTCAAAACGGAGAGCCAGAAGAACTCCTCTGTCATTTACCTGTGGTTCTATTTAGTATCGATAGAGGGTTAATATCAAAATTAGACTCTTTCTGAGGTAGAATATTAGGTCAGATTGAAAGAGAAAGACTAAATTAGTGTATCACGTAAGAGGATATGTGAAATAAGAATCAGAAGCAAAATCTAGGCAGCAAGACATGAGGGCTTGAAGAAACAGAGGGGAGTAGATTAGAATAAGTAAATGCATGGGATAAACTCCATTGATATGGAAAGGAGTGTGGTACAGAAAGTTTAAGGTTTGCTATTTAGTCTGTATAGGAGGTGTGTGTGTGTGTGTGTGTAACTGAAATGGAAAACATTGTAATATTATAGAAGTTTGCATAAAGATATATCTTGAAGCAGTGATAGGGGCCAGGAAAAATGGGGGGGGGATATTACATATAGTGTATTTAGAAAGAAAATAATCACATCAAACTTACTAACAGAAAGTGAACAAGCTAGAAGTAGAGAAGAGGCATCAATAATATACTGAAGGAAAAATAAAGAACTAACCTAAAATTCTGTATTCAAAAAGTATCTTAAAAATAATGTCTATTTGATTTTCCAGACAAGCAGATGCTACAAATATTTGTTGCCAGAAGACCTGAACTATAAGAAATATCCAAGTAAGTTCTACAAGCAAAAATGGCATTGCACCCAACGAAACTCGAATCTACTCAAATAATTGAAGAACGCTAAAAGCTGTAAAAAGTGAAGGTAAACATTATGCTTATTTTAATTGCTCTAACAGATAACTGATAATCTAAAGAAAAAAGCAGCAATATATTTTGGGATTCACAGCATGTAAACATAAACTACATGACTGCCCTGGGTGTAAGTTTGTCCCTTCACTTTCTAACTGAGTAAATCTTGGACAATTTATGGAACCTTCCCCATTTCAGTTTCCTTGTCCTTCACATGGAAATGAGAATGGTATCTACCTTACAGGACTATTGTCAGAATAAAATGAGTTAACAAATATAAATATTGTGAAAGCGCCACTTTATGCTCAGTAAACTCAAGAAATTATAGTTTATATTAATACTTTAGTATTATTTTATTACAGAGAATAAAATGTGAGATTAAACCAAAGTATGTTGAAGACCATGTTATAAAAGCCATAAATCCTTACATTCATACAGATTTTTCACTAAAACAATGGTTCTACTATTACCATAACTACTTGGCAATATTTTTTTATAAACAGTTTTCAAGGCCCCACTTTCAGTGTCACTGAGTTAATATGTCTAGGATAGAGCCCATTAATGTTTAAAACAAAACATACATAGTTGATTACAATGTAGTCTGCTACCATCCTTGATAAAACACTGTACTTCTAATAGTTAAGGACCATGTTGTTTGTTTTTTATCATGTTTTCTCCAACTCCTACTATAATTCTTGGCACAGAACAAACACTCAAAATTTTTCTTTAAATATTTTAATGAAAAGAGAGGTGGAAGGAGAAAGAAAAAGAGAGAAAAAATACTAAGATACATGTACAAATAAGATTGTCTACATGTGGAAAACTCAATATAATAATATCAACACACTTTTGTCTATACACTACCACCACCAAAACTGAACAACAATTATTGATATGAAAAATGAAGTTGCCAATTTACAATATCGTACACTGGAGAGAATAGAATCAGGATTCAAGTGACCCTAAATAGGGAGAATAGAACCAAGACCCAAGTGACACTAAATTAACTGGATTACTTATAAAAAGAATGTGCTATATCTGTCAGTTAATAGCTAATGTAAAATTCATTGAAATGCTGTAGTATACATATTTCCTCTGTAATTTAATCAGAAGTTATTGTTTCATATTTTAACAATAACAGTGCAGGACACATATAGAGAATAAGGAACAAGTATATATTAAAGCAGTCATATTTCTTAGAGAAGCTGAGATTTAACCAATAAATGCAATCTTTATGTTATTATCGTTTGGACACACTGCATTGCCGTTACCTGTAGAAGTAAATCTCTTGCTGTGATAGATCTTCCTCTTTTAAGATTTCCTAGCACTTTGCCTTTCTTTTGAAATCACTCATTTTACTTTAACAATTCTTTAAAAGATGTGTCATTTAACAAACTGCTAGTGAAATATTTATAGAAAACATAAACTTCTTATTTGTAGCAATGTCCCTAGCTCTAACAGAGTGCTGGTACATAGGAAACCCTAAATAAATACTTGTTAATTAAATAATTAACTAAATTAATTAACAGCCTTTGTGATTGGAATCTTTAGTTTTATTTATTTATTTATTTATTATTATTTTTTTTTTTTGAGACGGAGTCTTGCTCTGTCGCCCGGGCTGGGGTGCAGTGGCCGGATCTCAGCTCACTGCAAGCTCCGCCTCCCGGGTTTACGCCATTCTCCCGCCTCAGCCTCTGGAGTAGCTGGGACTACAGGCGCCCACCACCTCGCCCGGCTAGTTTTTTTTGTATTTTTAGTAGAGACGGGGTTTCACCGTGTTAGCCAGGATGGTCTCGATCTCCTGACCTCGTGATCCGCCCGTCTCGGCCTCCCAAAGTGCTGGTATTACAGGCTTGAGCCACCGCGCCCGGCCGGAATCTTTAGTTTTAAAAGTAAGGTCATACAATGTCGTATGTGCAGTAGATTGACTTCATTGCAGTGACTTTTAGAATGATTCTAAAACTGTTCATTTACATTGTGCTTCAGACCTAACTTTTTAAAAATGTCATTTCAAATTTTATTTTGTATTCAGGGAACACATGTGCAGGTTAGTTACAGGGATATAGTGTGGTGCCAGAGTTTGGGGTACAAATGATTCCATCATACAAGTAGTAAGCAGAGTAGCCAACAGGTAGCTTTTCAACCCTTGCCCCATCCCTCTCTACTACCTCTAGTAGTCTCCAAGTCTAGCAGTTTTGTTCCTATCTTTATGTTCATGTTTACCCAATGTTAAGTTCTCAATTATAAGTGAGAATATGTGGTATTTGGTTTTCTGTTTTGGATTAATTCACTTAGGATAATGGCCTCCATTTCCATCCATATTGTCACCAAGAACATAACTTTAAAGAGGACCTTTATTACTGTTCATAAACTTAATTTGGAATTAGAAATAAGTTGAAGCCATTGATATCTTTTAGAGGGCTTTGATGTGCTTATAAATGCATGAGGAAAATTATATTGGAAGCAGTATTAGATGAGGATGAGAGGTTGATTTCAGTTTCCTGTGAATAAATCCAGTTCCTCAGGTATGAGATAGAATGAATGTCAAGCCATAGGAATACTTTAGAGAGACCTGAATGTTTAGGCAATTTGATAAAAATTGAGGGAAACTGGCTCAATCCTCTGTGGAAAGTGTAATGAATCTACTGCAAAACTGTTGATGAATGACCAAAGGAGATGTATGTAAAGAAAGAGAAAAACCTTTGTTTATGTGTAGAAATGAAGCAGTAACAAACACTAATTGTAGGAATAGTGGAAGCTTAAGAATAATGGACTTTGATGTTTATTAAGTTACTAGTATTCAAATTCCTTTATTCATTTGGAAAACAAAATAAAAAATGATTGAGCTCTTATTGTGATTAAGGAACTGAAATTTATAGAATTAAATGCCATTAATATAGAATTAAATGCTATATGTATATTTACATTTTTTTAGAAGCACAATTCAAAGTAAATATATGTATCATCAGAAAATTGTACTACGGTCTGTGTAGATAAGAAGTAATGGAATTATTGGTGCATGTCATTGCATATATTCCTCTGCAAACCACTCAGATGCACCTTTCTGTCTGCTTTTCTCTTGCTACAGGGAACTTCAGAAGTATCATTCAAGAACCAATTTATAGATTTATAAACTTTTATGGCAGGAATAGACCTTCGAGGTTACCCACTTCACCCCTTGGTTATAGATTTCTCTGACTTTGAATAGGCATCAATAAAAGTATCTGCTAGCTTTGCCTCTCTCACACTCAAATAGCACTCATGCAGTGGGGACCTGATCATTAAGAAACACATACATTTTGCCACCTCTTTCATGTGAAAGAATTTCAGCAATGCAATATAAATGACCTTGAACAAAATGAAAATTTGGGAGAAGAAAATAATTTTGCATTAGCAATCTTAAATTATCCTTCCTCCGCACACTCAAAACAAAGAAAAATAGAAAACCTCTACATCAAAATCCCTAAGTCTTCATATTGTATATGCCCTCTAAATTGAATTAGCTACTTTGCCATCATAGACAAAAATCTGCTGAGACTTTATCCTAAATTCCCTTTGGCACCAAATACTGATTACCTTGAAATAATTTATGCAACTTTTTTTTATGTCAGTGACTGTAATAGGAGGATATATTTTGCTCTTTTGGATTACTATCTGTGGTTATTTTTGTTCCTTTCAATAAAATTAGATACTGAGAAACACAGCATTTTTTTAATATCATATGGATATTCTGAACTTAAGAACTGGTGATTATTTTAACTCTCCCTCCACCATCTCACCAGGAAGTAAATGTTCCTATTATTGACCGAACAAATTTGTGTTTTTGGTCACCGTCATATTTTCAGGGAAAACTCTCTGTGTTCTTGTATACCGAGATCCAGCATGTGAAAGTTCATGTCTGTAATACATTCCAACTAATATACCAGAACAAAACCTGAGAAGGATGAAAACAAGTTCTTAAAATTATTTCCTGGAATTCATTCATATTCTGCTAAATTTGGGTATGCACCCAAAAGATGGAAAAATAGCAATTATTTATTTGTTAACTATATGACTCAACATCATCCAGGAGTATGGGGAATTAATAATTTTAAATGTGCCCTTTTCTTTTAGAAGCACGCTAGTATCTATTTTATCTCTCACAACAATATGCAAAGCAGTATACATGTGAAATACAGTAATATGTAGAGCAGGCATCCCCGTTGCTTAGATTCATCTCCTCCTTGGATTCCCACAAAAATAACCACAGTTAAAATATTTTTCAACTTCTGCCTAAATATCCTATAAATATTCTTTAAACTTCATTCATTGTACATTTTTTTTTATTTTTGTACATCCCTTGGAAAACCACATATTCTTTGTTATTAGGATTTGTGAGTTTTTATCATATTTATATTCCTATGTGTCTAGCATAGTGCCTGACATGCAGCTGAAAATGAGTTTGTGCTGGTGAAAAAAAAATACATGAATTTATACTATAATGTTGTGAAAATATTAATCTACCAATACCACCTGATTAGTTTATCATTGATCCCTAAAAAAACAATATTTCTTCCTGTCCAACATTACCTTCTCCCTATGTGTTTTGAATCCCATTCATCACTGCTCCTCGAGAAATTTTTCCATGAAGAACATACTTTCACACAAAGAAATGATAAATGTTTGAGAGGATGGATATGCTAATTACCCTGATCTGATCAATATATATTATATGTACTGAAACATCACTTTGTACCCATGAATAAGTATGACAAACAAAATTATAAAAGAACTCCCTCTCTCTAGTAGCTCATAAATTTCTCTCTTTTCAGTTTAATCTTTATAATATTTTAAATGTTAATATCTTTTTTCATATGAAAGGCTAAGATGAATCGCAGAAACGAAAGAAGAAAGAAACAGAAAGTAATGATGAAAAACTTCTGGAAATGTATACTGTTGATGATTGCACAACGGTGTATATATACTTAATGTCACTGAACTGAGCACTTGGGCATTGTTACAATGGTAAATTTTATGTTGTGCATATTTTAACACAATAAAAATAAGCCTATATATTTATTGCTATTTTTAATTGTAATAAAGCCAATTTATTTAAAGTATGTATGCTACTGAAGAAATTCCAGTCACTGTGCATGTCACTGAAAATCTATACATATTGCTAACTGATTTCCAAAGAAGAAATCAAGTATATGGCTTTTAATACGGGGGTTTGAATGTGGCAAGAGTTTGATCTGGTTATATTGTTGGTGTCCACTTAATAATTTAAGAAATAAAGTAAGTACCTGAAGTCTGTCCAAAAGAGAGACACCATAATAATGAGAAAATTGCAAACTATGGCAGGGAGAAACAACTGCAGTACCCCCATTTGATTACCCTGCCTTAGTGTGGATAGGATGAATTTTCTTTAAATAGAAAAGTGCTGTCACGTGGAGGAATAATTAAACTTGACAAAGGCAACTATGCAGGACAAAACTAAAATCAATAGGTCAAAGTTATGAGAGGATACATTTTAAATCTCAGAAAATAAGGTGAGCTTCCTTAAGAAACAGTGATTTCCTCATCACCAAAGAAAATGCAAGAAATATATTAAGCAAAGATGTGTTAAAGACACAATACATGCATAACATAAAAAGTAGGCCTGAAGATTCTCGAATAGACTTTCGTATCTGGAGATTCAATAGATCTGTGAACTTTCAACAGCTGATGATTTAAGCTTCTTTCCTCTGGGAAAAAAAGGCATAATGCATTTTACTGTTTAAAATTACTAGTTTCAAAATTTCATGTATAATAAAAGAAAAATAATTTATGCAAAATCCCTTTTAATGGATTTGAAAAATATGTTTATGCTGAATGCAATAATATCTGCTGAATATAGCATTTCGTTTTGCCCTGCTCCACTCTTAAACATGCATACATGTATACACACACATGCATATATATGCACATACATATGCACATATATAAAGGTAAACAGAGTAGTTAGAAGTTAATAATGTGGCCAGTTATACCTATTGGTGTAGAAGTTTCACTTAAAACTGTCCCCTGTTATCCATAAAAGATATGTTCCAAGACTGCTAGTGATTGTCTAAAATCAAAGATGGTAGTAAATTCAATGGCCTTTGTGTTTCTGTTTATGTTTTCCATCCATACATTTAATGTACTTTTCCTCTTAACTAAGTACTTACCATACACTGTGGCTATAACTTTTTCAGTTTAAGGTAGCAACAACAAAACTAGCATGAATCTCTTTTTCCTTTTTCACAATTTCATGGGTAGAAGATTTGTTCCTACCACAGGTCTTAGCAACCTCAGAATATGATTTTTTTTTTCTTTCCTCATGAAGTCAAGAACCTTCACTTTTTCACTTAAAGAAAGCATTTTCTGGCTTCTCTTTTGCATACCCAAATTGCCAGCATCACTATTACTGCACTTTGGGGCCACTACTAAATAAAATAAGGGTTCCTTGAACACAAGCAGTGCGATACTGAAAAAGCCTATTTGATAATGAAGTCAGATACCAAGTGACTAATGAGTGAGTGGCATATACAGTATGGGTACTCAGAACCAAGGGATGATTCACCTCCTGAACAAGACGGAGCCGGTCACTGTGAGATTTCATAATGCTACTCAGAATAGCCTGAAATTTCAAACTACTATGTTAATTTCTGGAATTTTTCCTATAATATTTTTGGACCACAGTTGACCACAGGTCATTGAAATCAGGGAAAGCAAAAAGTACAGATAAGGGGAAACTACTATATATACACAATATCAATAACTATGAGAAAAGAATTAAGCCCTTTTATTACCAAAGAAAAGAAAAATGTATATTTTCTCCTAGAAAACACAGAATTTGGAGTTTCAGTTTCATTCAGAGAAGACTTGGTAAAACAAAATGGCAATCGAAGCAATATTCAGCCTTCACCAAGAGAGTATCAGTAACATGGACTAAACCTGTTTTCCTTAGGCAACCTGTCTCAGTTGTTAGATTAAGTACAATATTAAATGATGGCACTAATGTAGTTGTTTAGAATATCCAGTATGGATTCCTGGAATTGTCTAATATGTCCAGTATGGACTATTGAAATTGTCCAGTATGTAATGAAAAACTAAAAACATTACATTGAAAGAGAAACATGCTGAAAAGTAATTAAAACTATAATACTAATCTCCCTATTAATTGCCTGCTTAAGACAAGCAAATTACAAACAACTCATTTTTTTCAATTTCATTGAAAGTTGTATCTTTATGATTATGCCCCTGTAATATCTCACATTTACTTACATTTATAATTATTGTTGTTCTAATTTAGTAAAATGACTTATTTCAGTGCTAGAATTAATTTCTTAAACTTTACTGCAGCAATGCCTAATAACATTCTCATAAATCTGAAGATACGTTTGAACATTGTGTGTTTAAGGCTATTGTGAAAACATCAACTTAAATTTGCCAGTTTTAGCAGCTCAAAGATAGTCTGAGGAAGGTAAAACAGGAAAAAGTTCCCCAATACATCTACATTGACTTCACATCAAAGGTCAGAATAAAAACCTGCATCATGAAAATTAACATGGCTATTACAAAATCAAGGTGGGAATTGCAATCTTTTCAGCTAGCAATCAATTTTGCTATAAACATGAAAAGAATGCAGAACAGTAGAGCAGGGAGAAAAAATATTCTGGTCATCACACAATCTAGTTCAACATTAAAAAAGATCTATTTCTGCACTTTTTAAAAACTCCATTGTATGGTCTACTGGAATATCAGTGCTATACTATTCTAATTGTGCAGGTTTTACAGTTTGTTTTCATATCTGATAGGGCTAGTAGCCCCCTAGGACTCTCCTAGTTTTTAGGGATTTCCTAGATATCCTTGTATGTTTATTTTTTCATACAGACTTTACTATCAACTTGTCTAATTTAAGGGGAAAAAAAAGCTTATTGGTATTTTTATTAGAGTCATTTATGTTTGTTTTTTTTCTTGGTACCACTGGTTTCTGTCCTATTTTGTTAATTTCTGCTTTTATCTTGATAATTTCCTCCTTTTAATGTTCATTTGGTTTACTTTGTTGTCTTGTTTAATTACCTTTTGAGTTGAAGTTTTAATTAAATTTTCTTCTTTCAAAAGAAAAAAAAACATGGCAATTCCTAACACTTTTCCAAATCATAACAATGAAGGAGCAGTCAGGAAATGTTCCTTGTTTCATGTTTGCAGCTACAGCAAAGCATTAGCCAGTGAAGTTAAGATGTGACAATAAAAACTTAAAAGAAGAAATGACAAATATGATTTTGAAGAAATCATATATTTGTCTGGAAG
Source organism: Colobus angolensis palliatus (assembly GCF_000951035.1). NCBI lineage: Eukaryota > Metazoa > Chordata > Mammalia > Primates > Cercopithecidae > Colobus > Colobus angolensis. The sequence continues at coordinate 1,588,446 of NW_012117766.1, forward strand.
ATAAAGAAGGATCACAATGTAATTTAAACCCCCATACTTTGAGCCAATTTATTATCATGTTTATTTTCCAAAACAAAGCATATGAAAGAAGTTCTCAAATCCAAGTGTTAAATTGAGTGAAATAGTAGATACCACAAAATTAGGCACAGTTTGAGGTTAAAATATTAGACAAATGAAATTTCAAGAGCACGTTAAACTGTATGCAGGAATCAGCAATCTATTGCCCATAGTCAAGCTGCCTTTGTTAATAAAGTTGCATTGGGATACAGCCATGTCTGTGTGTTTACATCTTGTGAACGGCTGTTTCTGATTATAGCAGTAGAGTAGAAGATTTGTGACAGAGATCTGATGGCCTGCAAAGCTGAAAATATTTACTATTTGCCTCTTTAAGGAAATATTGCCTTCTGCTTCAAATAATATCATTTTTTAAATGGATGTTGATTGACATGTATACAGATATATACAAGCTCACTTGTCTACTTATAAGAAAAGCATAACTTTTTTTGTTTTACACAGAACCAGTGTATATTGGTTTACAGAGAACCAGACTACAGGAACATAGTAAGGACAATTATCCTTTTCCAATTGACTATTCAGAATTTTATAAATGTCCACAGTGAAATTCCATATATCATGCACATGCCTTTAAACTACATTAGTAATGTTTGTTTTCTTCTTACTCTCCCTTATATTTGCCTCACATCTATGCACTCCTTATTTGTGTCTGAGTATTAGAATTAGAAATTGAGATACCTCAAAGAATAGGAAAGTCAAATCAGACTCACAAGAATTAGAGTCTTACTGAGTATCAATCTATGCTAATAATTTCAAGAATACATTTAATCACAAGACACAGGAAGCAGCCTGGGATGTCACAGTAGCTCCCTGTGCTCTTTTTTCCACATTAGAATATACTTTAGCCCAAATTAGCATATGCAATCTGTAAGTGATGTATATAGACATCACACAGAAGGAAGCTATTTTGGTCAGAAAGCATCTGCATTTTATACTTCAAAGTTTAGCTTTTGTGATATTTTCCAGGTAGTTGAGCAATAAATCCTGCTAAAAGCATACCCTATAGAGCGGTCCCTCTACTGAAAAATTGCATAAGGCTTTTGCATTTTTGTGTTTACCAGAAAGTTTGCCAATGGCTTATTTAAAAAGATTTGACATTATTTGCTTTCTTTCTTGATGATCCCCCAACAAAGAAGATAATGATCTGTAGTCATGCTGATAACACTTTGTTTATAAAAATGTAAGCTATATTTATAGAACTAAGAGTATCATTATTTGACTATACATATCAAAATTGGGAACTGAGACTGATCCTAGTAACAAACCTAAAAGTGAAACACATAGCACTGACTTCTTGAATTCTGATTCAAACACAAATACATGTAAATACACATATCTATAACTTTTTCTAGCAAACTTTGAACAGCATTTGTTTATTTAAAACAAGAATCCTTCCAGCACTCTGGAGAAAAGTTCAATACAAATTGGACCTAAAATCCCTAATAAGCAATGGAATAAAAACCAAAGAATTTCAAACAATCCTAAACCAAATGTGAGAAGCACTGATCATTTGTGCATGTCTAGTGTCCAATTTAAAATGAGGAATTGTTTTGAATCTTGTAGATATAGACTCAACCATGAAAATAGCAGTTTTGCTCAATTGCCCTGAGAAAATGAAGAAATCCCTTGAAAAAATAAAAGATTAAGCCAGAGTGCTATGAATAAATTGTTAATAATTGTTATGGGAATTGATTGGCTCATAAACGCTTCACTCTATCTTATTAACCACTTACTTCTGAGGAAGGCTTAAGTCCCATAAAATAGTTTTCATTTAGTTGCTAGAGCTAGTAAAGAAATAGGCTGGGAAGGCAGAACATGTCTGGGAAGAAAAATGAAGCTTACTTTATGCACATTAACTAGGAAGAAGAAGCAGAAAGAGGAGGAAAAGAATGAAAGTGAGAAGGAAGGGGAGGGACAGATTTAGCACTACACTGGCTCTTGCATGGTGGGAGAGATAATAAATAATAAAAAAATAAAAACTTAAGGTTTTCAAAATTTTTACTATGAAATTTTAGAGCAACATTATAATATTTTATTATAAGATTATTCTATGAGATTATGAAGATATCACTTTCTGTTTTCTTCTGTTGCAATTATGTAACTTTAAAAAGATGTTTCTGAATATATAGTGTCTCTAGGTTTCAGCTGGTTTTTGAATATAAAGTGTCACTGCTAGAGTTGTAGTTAAGCGTGAATCATCATTCTAGAGAAAGAGTTTAGACTCTGTAGTCAATGTGTCTTGAAACATCACCTGATCTATCACTTACCTACTGGATATCCTTGATTTAATTTCTCAACTACTCCCACCCTCAGTTTCTTCAACTGCATAGAGAGATAATAATAGTTCTTATGCCTAAGAGTTGTTCTTATTAAACAAAATACTTCTAAAGGTATATGACATACCAAAAAAAGCACACACTAAAATGGTACTTACATTTAATATTATTCTTAATTAATTTTATCAACTAAGGCACCATTAATTATGAAATACATTCAAATTTTGGAAATGTCAAATTGTAAACAAAAATATATGTTTCTCGATGAATACAAAAAGAACCACAAGAAAATTCAGAAATAAAAATATGGCTGTAGGTCAAGCAACTTGGCCTAGAATTTTATGAAACTTATAGGCACTAGTAAGCAGAAAATAAAGATATAATTTTGAGCATGCATAGTTAAAATATTTCAGTATGCTTTTTAAAATTTTTATTTTTATTTTCCCAAGTTGTTGGATCAATATTTATAAGTATCTCCTATAGTCTAAAACAACTTTAGTGTAGAAAATAGTATTTATGCCACCTAGACTAAAGAAAGGACTTAAATTTGCTTGAAATGAGTAACAGTATGCATGTTAAGAAAACAAGGGTAATAGAAACAAGATAAAAATAATAGCTCTTATTGAAGGCCCTAGATAGTTATATCACTTATTAAAGAGGGTCACTAGATAACATTAGGAAAAGAAATATAGTGTTATCTATTTGTTAGAATTTATGCTTATGTTTTCAAAATTATAAACACCTTTTAACAACATGAAACATAATGCTGTTTAGAAATCATTCAAATAATGATTTAAATAAAAATAATTATTTAAATATGACAGTGCCATTATAAGTATAACTGACTTGTCTCACTTTGTCATTTGGAATACACATATCAATCAAAATGAATCTAAATTTTCCTCTGCCTAGATTGGCAAAGGGCAGAGATCTTTATTAATTACAAAAGCTAGCCCTTATTATTTTTGTCTACAGAAGAAGTCAACAGGAGACTCTAGTTTCATGACCAAACAGCTCATTTTCTGAAAAACCAGTCAAAATTAGCTCACTCAGCAGTTTGATGGAAGGTTCTGTTGCACCACAATAATCACTGTGTCATGGTGAGCTAAACAAACAAAAAAGGAAACGAACAAAATGGGAATTGCTTCGGTCAAGGTTTACCACCATCACTATTTCTAAACTTTTTTTTTAAATTTTTAATCTGGAAGATGTCATTTTTCCCAGAGTTATATTCAACTGAGCTATTTCAGAATTAAACTGAATATGCGGCCCCGTGTGTCATTTTTATGACAATTTCTTCAACGTCGTTATTCTGAATCCATATGCTGCAAGTCATCCAAAGTGCCAAGATGTTTAGTTCAGAAGTATTTCACATCAATTGCATGCTTAACACATACCAGCTAGTCCTAGAACAATTCAAAACCTAATGGTAGCTCAGTTTATTACTCAGTAATTTATATTCTTTAATTATGCTCAGCCCCTTTGCCTTTTTTTATTGATTTCAGAGAGGCCAACTCGGGTTATGAGAATTCTTCTGATCATTGGTGATTTGATTCTATATAAGGCTTCAATCATAGGTCTGAATAATGTATTTCTGAAAGTGTTATCTTCAGAATTTAGAATACTTTGGCAAGAAGACTCTAAGCAAAGAATACCATGGATGTGATTGTTTTCCTTAGGCAAAGCTGTTTTGTAGTACCACTGCCATCATGGCATTACCTCTGCTTTGGGATCTTTAATTCTGTGTCATCTGAAATAATCTAGATTATACACTAAATTCTGGAACCCAAAATGCTTCCATAAACTCAAGAAATACTCTTGAAACTTTCTTTCTTGTGTGTTCCCTCAATTTTTAAACTGTGCAGATAGACTATCATGTCAACACCATCTGTATCAGAAAAGCTTTCCTTGTGTTATTTTAAAACTAATGATACAAACTGACACATTGTGTTAGTCCTTTTGGGTTGCGGTAACAAAAATACCATAGACTGGTTAGTTTATAAGCCACCGGAATTTATTTCTCACCTTTCTGAAGGCTGAGAGGTATTAGATCAAAGTGCAGACAGATTCAGTGCCTGGTGAGGGCCTGCTTCCTTGTTCATGAAAAACTGTTTTCTGTTTTCTGTGTCCTCACATGGCAGAAGGGGCAAGGAAGCTCCCTTGTGGCTCTTTTATAAGGGACACTAATTCCATTCATGAGGGCTCCTTCTTCATGACCTGATTATTTCCCAAAGGCTCTATCTCCTAATACAGTAACATCAGGGGTCAGAATTTCAATATACAAATATTCAGGGGAAACATTCTATCTACATCATATGTTTTCTGTCCTGCTATTAATAGTGATACTTTAAGTCTAATGTCCAAAACAGACCACAATAGATAAGATAAACTGGAGTTATACCTAAAGACATCATTTCATGTAGCCTCTAAATATGAGTGTATACCTGAAGGGAAAGATTAAGTGGTTCCTGAATAAATACATTTTTTAAAAAAAGTCTGTTATGGTTCAAATGGAGCTTTTTACATAAACCAAAAGGCATATACTTGGTTTTGTTCTTATGATCCTGTCGGTTTTCAGCTTCACTCATTTTCTTTCACCAAATTGGTATTCAGTGGTCTTTATAATAATCCCATTCTTGTCATATTGTTTTCAGTTATAAATGACTGGCATTATAAAGCTCTTGTCTTATAATCTAAGCTAAACTTTTTTTTAATAAATCACATGATTATATTTAAGGTTTTAATGAAAAGGCTAAAGTACAAGTGACTATTGCCTCTTTCTTTTTCCAGATGAACAGAGGAAACATTATGTATTTCCTCATCAAGATTTTGGTTTTTTTATCCTCCTTCCATCCTCCCACACTCAAGCACATTAGCCATGTTCCATGATTTCAAACGTGATGACTTGCAACCCCATACTGCATGGATAGAAAATTTTCTCTCTTGTTTTTCAGCAATAATTCTCTCTCTCTCTCTCTCTCTCTTTTTTTTTTTTTTTTTTCTGTTTTGTTATATGCCTGAATCACCAGTATTGCCATGGTTAGTAGTGACTAGCTTTGCTGGTATAATTTTGTTGCTAATTTTTTTCCCTTTATTCAATTGACTTCATTCCAATATATTTTTTATTAGCTCTTTTCCATCTCCAGCTGCTTCTCCTGCATATTTTACTTTCCACCAAAAAGCGCTAACTTTCCTACATATTAAATCCCAACATTTATTTTTACCTATGAAAAATTTCATACTTCATCTCTTATATGTGATATTTTGGCTTTTAGCTTATTGGTTCTTTTTGATTGTTTAATTCATTGCTCACAAATTGCATTTTTAATTACAAAAGATCTTTGTGCTTTTAGTTTTTTTGTTTGTTTGTTTGTTTGTTTGTTTGAGATAGAGTGTCTGTCGCCAGACTGGAGTGCAGAGGCTCAATCTCGGCTCACTGCAACCTCAGACTCCCGGGTTCAAACAATTTTGCTGTCTCAGTCTCCAGAGTAGCTGGCACTACAAGCACACACCACCACACGCAGCGAATTTTTGTATTTTTTTTTAGTAGAGACGGGGTTTCACCATGTTGGCCAGGATGGTCTCGATCTCTTGACCTCATGATCCACCCTCTTCAGCCTGCCAAAGTGCTGGGATTACAAGCGTGAGCCACAGTGACTGGACTAATTTGATTGTTCATTTTAAATTTTGAGGCTGATACCATATTGGAAAACTAAGTTTCCCAAAAGCCTTGTCTCTGAATTAGACATACTTCACAAAGAGCCTCCAGTATAACAAAATTAGATGCATTTTCAGCATAATATAATCCATATTCATTTTCTGACTTGAGCATTCTTTTTGATTAAATTGAGACAGGTGGTAACTTTAATCACTAGTCGTTATCATATATTCATCACATAGTATTTCACTAACATTTTTGTAACAGGTCATGATTAGAAGCATTTCATTTATTTTTTCATTCACAATTCAATAAATGTTACTCATCATTGCTCAGGGAAACATTTAATCTAAGAACAATGTTACTCAATGAATAGATGAATGAGCTCTAATTTTGTTCATCATAATTTATTTGTGCATACTTAGCAGGAAAGTAGACATACACAGGGCAAAAAAATTTCTTTAACATTGGACAATATTACTTAAATGTGAAAATTCAAATTATGAAGGAATACCTAAAACACTTATTGTGTAAAGTATTTTTTGTCTGGAATTTGAGTAGTTATATAACATATGATAATAAGAAAAAAAGACATAAATAAAATGAATAATCTAAGGTAACCAGTAGCAAGCTTCCTAAATGTATTTCCAAATATGGTTTCATTAAAATAAAACAGAGTAAATACTAGCTTTCCAGAATTAGAAATAAATAGTGAATTAATAAAATTATCATTTAAATATACATAATTCAATAATGCAAGGAAGAGTGTGGATTATCATAACTATTTGTAACGTGAAAATAAAATAACAGAGCATCTTTATCATGTGATAACTTAGCAGCTTCCCTTTGATGCTAAAAGTAGAGTTAACTTCTCTTCTCCACTTATATTTGAAGAACAAGTGAAGATAATACTGACCTTCTGATTTAGACGAGAAAGACTGAGGAGATACCCAGAGAGGAGTCAATGTGGTCTCTCAAGTTTCTAGGAATCCATCAATTCCAAATCTAGGTCCCACTCTCAGAGGAAAGTTGAGGGATAAAATCAAAGAAAAAAATATATATTAATAGCAATCTTGTTGTTAAATATATTTTTTCTGTTCAAAATACTGGAAGTTTTCATCTTCTTTAAAGTGAAAAAAAATTAGGAGAAACAATATAGTTTTCACATTTTCTGAGGAAATGACATCTTCCTGAGTCACTCTGGGTATAAATGTATTTTGTTAAGTAGTATTTTAATCACAACTTAATAAGTCAAATGAATTAAAACATATCTGATGTATGAAGTCACAATTAGGTTTAACAAACAAAACATGAAAAAGGGAAGACTTTTCCAAAAAAGTCTTACATTGTTTAAATTTTTTAAAAAATCACAGGTAAAAATATGTAATTTCTTTAAGCTAGCCACTTTAGTAATAAATGGCAAATCAATTTAGTCTAGAAACTAGAAATGGACCCAAACAGAAAACAAATAAGGCAACAAATGAATAATTTTACAGCAGTGTGGGACATCTCTGGAGTAGCAGCTACAGGGCATGTTACATAAAATGAATATTTTCATATAGCTAGTGGAATGACAAGGTGAGTAGTTAAATTAGAATCACATACGTAATAATCTCAAAACACCAAGGGAGTATTTTGTTGCAATTAGTGATGCAAGTTCAATAATTGAGCAAGCATAAAAGTGTTAAGAATATAGATGGTGAACGTGCTAGTTTACCCTAAAGATCAAGTATGTCTAGCATTCATGGTGCTCTATCACAATATAGGTGTTGCTAAGGACTTACAGATATGGTAATTCATGGAGGATCTTATGTATGATTGTACCATCACTGTGGATATTTTAATATTTAATGTAAGTTGATAGTCTAATATCACAATGTAAATGCCCACGTGGCAAGCATAGCAGATAATGTGGTTGCTTTAAGCTGCAATAGCAGTCTGTATTATGCATTCTTTAATAGAAAAAGAAACAGTCGAATTCTCTGCTTCTAAGGGAAAACTAAATGCCAGATAACATTTATCTTGCAAAACCTCTTGTTGAAGTGTGGCACAGAATTTAAGTTGCTCATTAGTCTTTTATTAGGGTAATCCAGGTTTCTTGCTATGGGGCAGACAACAGGATGTAGAAGTTTAAAAGACATTATTTTTCTAGCACTAATAGACAAACACTTAATACATAATGCACTTAACACACAATGATTTACACAAATTACCCCCGGTTTCATTCCCAGCAGACATATCTTGGCATCTCATGAAAACAGAGATTGGAACATCTGTGTTATTACTGAACAAATCTCTTCCTAGAAGTTGCTCTGTAGCAATACCATATGGAGAAAATGTTTTCACATTTCTTTCATTCATTAGACATTACATTAAAAAATGTGTACAATTACTAAGAAGGAATGTAGGATGAAACAAATCTGCTTGTAACATATTTACAGGCATCGTTCAGAGATATTGTAGGGTCAGTTCCAGACCACTGCAATTAAGCAATTATTTCAATAAAATGAGTCACAAAGATGTATTGTCTTCCCAGTGAATATGAAAGTTATTTTTACATTATATTATAGTCTGTTAAGTTTGCATTGACATTATATCTAAAAAGTAAAGTATATTCCTTAATTTGAAAATACTTTTATTGTTAGGAAATGTTAACAATCATCTAAGCCTTTAAAGAGTTTTAATCTTTTTGCCAGCGGAGGGTCTTGCCTCAATGTTCATGGCTACTGACTGATCATAGTGGTGGTTACTGAAAGGTGGAGTGGCTGTGGCAATTTCCTAAAATAAGACAAAAATGGCGTTTTCCACATCTGTTTACTTTTCCTTTTACAGAAGATTTCTATGTAGCTGGCAATGTTTGATAGCATTTTACCCCCACCAGAACTTCTTCCAAAATTGGTGTTGATTATTTCAAATTCTGCCACTGCCTTATCAACTAAGTTTATGGAATATTCTAAATCCTTTGCTGATATTTTAAAATCATTCACAGCATCTTCCTCAGGAGTAGATTTCATCTCAGGAAACCACTTTTGTTTCTCATCTATACAAAGCAATTTCTTTCCATTCAAGTTTTATCATGGGATTCAGCAATTCAATCACATCTTCAGGTTCCATTTCTAATTCTGGTTTTCTTGCTATTTCCACCACATCTGCAGTGACTTTCTCTATGGAAATCTTGAATGCCTCAAAGTCATCTATGAGGGTTGGAATCAACTTCTTCTAAACACCTGTTAATATGGACATTTTGACACCTTCTCTTGAGTTACAGATGTTCTTAGTGACCTCTAGAATGGTGTATCCTTTCCAGAATGTTTTCAATTTACTTTTCTCGAATACATCAGATAAATCACTATCTATGGCAGCCATAGCCTTGAAAAACCTATTTCTTAAATAATAAAACTTCAAAGTCAAAATTACTTCTTGATGCATGGACTGCAGAATAGATGTTGTATTAGCAGGCATGAAAACATTAATCTTCTTGTATATATAGACAATGTTATCTATCTCTCTATCAATCATCTATTTAGCTACAGAGCTCTTGGGTAGCCAAATACATTGTCAATGAGCAGTAATATTTTCAAAGAAATCTTATGAGCAGTAGGTCTCAACAGTGGATTTAAAATAATCAGTAAACAATGCTATAAACAGATGTGTTATCATTCAGGGTTTGTTGTTCCATTTATAAAGGGCAGGCAGAGTCGATTTAGAGTAATTCTTAAGGGCCCTAGGAGTCTCAAACCAATAAATGAATATTGGCTTCAACTTAACGTCACTGCATTCATTAGCCCCTAACAAGAGAGTCAGTCTGTCCTCTGAAGCTCTAAGGTCAGGCATTGACTTCTTTCTAGCTATGAAAGTCTTAGATGGAATATTCTTCCACTATAAGGCTGTTTTTTCTATATTGTGAATCTTTTGTATAGTGCATCCACATTCATTAGCTATCTTAATTAGCTCCTTTGGGTAACTTGAAGCTTTAATTGCACCTTTATGTTATGAAAATACCTTCCTTCTTTTTTTTTTTTTTTTGTAATTATACTTTAAGTTCTAGGGTACATATGCACAACATGCAGGTTTGTTACACATGTATACATGTGCCATGTTGGTGTGCTGCACCCATTAACTCATCATTTACATTAGGTATATTTCCTAATGCTCTCTCTCCTCCCTCCGCCTACCCGACAACAGGCCCTGGTGTGTGATGTTCCCCACCCTGTGCCCAAGTATTCTCATTGTTCAATTTCCACTTCTGAGTGAGAAAACACAGTGTTTGGTATTCTGTCTTTGCGATAGTTTGCTCAGAATGATAGTTTCCAGCTTCATGCATGTCCCTACAAAGGACATGAACTCGTCTTTTTTTATGGCTGCATAGTTTTCCATGGTGTATATGTGCCACATTTTCTTAATCTAGTCTACCATTGATGGACATCTGAGTTGGTTCCAAGTCTTTGCTATTGTGAATAGTGCCTCAATAAATATATGTGTGCATGTGTCTTTACAGCAGCATGATTTACACTCCTTTGGTATATACCCAGCAATGGGATGGCTGGGCCAAATGGTATTTCTAGTTCCAGATCCTTGAGGAATCCCCGCACTGTCTTTCACAACGATTGAACTAGTTTACACTCCCACCAACAGTATAAAAGTGTTCCTATTTCTCCACATCCTCTCCAGCATCTGCAGCTTCCTGACTTTTTAATGATCGCCATTCTAACTGATGTGAGATGGTATCTCACTGCGGTTTTGATTTGCATTTCTCCGATGACCAGTGATGATGAGCATTTTTTCATGTGTCTGTTGGCTGCATAAATGTCTTCTTTTGAGCAGTGTCTGTTCATAACCTTTGCCCACTTTTTGATGGGGTTGTTGGTTTTTTTCTCATAAATTTGTTTATATTCTTTGTAAATTCTAGATATTAGCCCTTTGTCAGATGGGTAGATAGAAACATTTTTTTCCCATTCTGTAGGTTGCCTGTTCACTCTGATGGTAGTTTGTTTTGCTGTGTGGAAACTCTTCCGTTTAATTAGATCCCATTTGTCTATTTTGGCTTTTGTTGCCATTGCTTTTGGTGTTTTAGTCATGAAGTCCTTGCCCATGCCTAT
>NW_012117766.1:1600875-1711795 GCF_000951035.1 Colobus angolensis palliatus
AGTTTTCAAAAGGAATGCTTCCAGTTTTTGCCCATTCAGTATGATATTGGCTGTGGGTTTGTCATAAATAGCTCTTATTATTTTGAGATATGTCCCATGAATACCTAGTTTAATGAAAGTTTTTAGCATGAAACACTGTTGAATTTTGTTGAAGGCCTTTTCTGCATCTATTGAGATAATCATGTGGTTTTTGTCATTGATTCTGTTTATGTGATGGATTATGTTTATCGATTTGTGTATGTTCAACCAATCTGGCATCCCAGAGATGAAGCCAACTTGATCATGGAGGATAAGCTTCTTGATGTGCTACTGTATTCAGTTTGCCAGTATTTTATCGAGGATTTTTGCATCGATATTCATCAGAGATATTGGTCTAAAATTCTCTTTTCTTGTTGTGTTTCTGCAAGGCTTTGGTATCAGGATGATGCTGGCTTCATAAAATGAGTTAGGTAGGATTCCTTCTTTTTCTATTGATTGTAATAGTTTCAGAAGGAATGGTACCAGCTCTTTTTTGTACCTCTAGTATAATTCAGCTGTGACTCCATGTGTTCCTGGACTTTTTTTGGTTGGTAGGCTGTTAATGATTGCCTCAATTTCAGAGCCTGTTATTGGTCTATTCAGGAATTCAATTTCTTCCTGGTTTAGTCTTGGGAGGGTGTATGTGTCCAGGAATTTATCCATTTCTTCTAGATTTTCTAGTTTATTTAAGGAAGAGGTATTTAGAGTATTCGCTGATGGTAGTTTGTATTTCTGTGGGATTGGTGGTGATATCCCCTTTATCATTTTTTATTGCGTCTATTTGGTTCTTCTCTCTTTTTTTCTTTATTAGTCTTGCTAGGAGTCTATCAATTTTATTGATCTTTTCAAAAAAACAGCTCCTGGATTCATTGATTTTTTGAAGAGTTTTTTGTGTCTATCTCTCTTTAACTCTCATGAACCAACCTCCGCTAGCTTTAAACTTTTCTTCTTCAGTTTGCTAGCCTCTTTCAGCCTCATTGAATTGAAGAGAGTTCAAGATTAGGCTTTGGTTTACAGAATGTTGTGGCTAATTTGATCTTCTATCCAGACTACTGAAACTTTCCCCACTTCAGCAGTAAGGCTGTTTAACTTATTTATTACTTGTATGTTCACCGGAGTTAACTTCTAATTTCCTTCAATGTTTTTTTTTTTTTTTCCTTTGCATTCACAACTTTGCTGCTTGAAACAAGAGGCCTAGCTTTCAGCCTGAAAACTCAAAGAAGACTGAGGAAGGCATGTCAAAACCCTGTCCTGGCCTTCACATGCCCTCTTCAATAAGTTTAACCAGTTCTAGCTTTCACAATTTTGACTTTAATTTTTAGACAGGGTTTTGCTCGGTTGATAAAGCTGGAGTGCAATGGCACGAACAGGGCTCACTGCAGTTCTGACCTCCTGAGTTCACGTGGTCCTCCCAACTCAGTTTCCCGAGTAGCTGAGACCACAGTCGTGCGCCACCATACCCATTTAATTTGGTTTGTTTATTTATTTATTTATTTATTTATTTATTTATTTATTTATTTATTTATTTATTTATTTATTTATTTATTTATTTATTTTAGAGACAGGACCTCAGGTATGTTTCCCAGCCTGGTCTTGAACTCCTGGGCTCAAGCAATCCTGCTGCCTTGGCCTTCCAAAGTGCTGGGATTCATCATAAGCCACCATACCCAGCGCATTTCTAGCTTTTGATATAACGTGCAAGACGTAACTCTTTCTGTCACTGGAACACTTACAGGCCATTGTAGGGTTATTAATTGACCTAATACCAATATTGTCTCAGGTAATAGAGAGGCCTGAGGAGAGGGAGAGAGACAGAGGAATGACTTGTTAGTGGAGCAGTCGGACACATTCAACATTTATCAATTAAGTTTGCCATCTTTAAAGTGCATAGTTTGTGGCACCCCAAAACAATTCCAATAGTGACATCAGAGATCACTGATCACAGATGACTAAAATAGATATAATATTAATAAATACGTCTGAAATATTACAATAATCATCCAATGTGACACAGAGACATAAAGTGAGCACATGCTGTTGAAAATGGCACTGATAGACTTGATCCAATGCAGGGTTGCCACAAACCTTCAATTTCTGAAAAACACTATATCCATAAAGTGCAATAAAGCAAAGTGTAACAAAACAAGTTATTTCTACATCCGTTTATTTTCTTGGTGTTAATATGAATAGGCTATCATTTTCAACACTTCTGTATTTATTATTTGCAAAAATATAGACTCTTTAGGTCCAGAAAACAATTACAAAATATGAAGATGAAAAGTGATATAACATCTGCTATGGGCCAAGCACTGCTCCAAACATTTTAAATATAATAGATCATTTAATCTACACCTGAAATAGGTAGTCATTTCCTCTCTTGTAACTATGTGGAACCTGAGTCATGCAGAGACTAAGTAAGCTAATAACCGAGAGCAACAGCAGGCAAGTCTATGTTTTTGACTACCATGTATTTGCTTGAAATTAATAGAATGTTAATAAGTAATCAAATGAAATTCATATTTTATATAAAATAAAATGAATTACCATTTTATTTACACTGATAAATATGTGTCTGTAGATATTTATCTTTAAAATTATATCATTCAATAGTAAATATTAAAACCCAATACTTTGTTACAAGTTATCTTCAAATTATTTGGTCAAATCCTGATTTTTAAAAAAATTGCATACATAAACTTATCTTTCTAAATATTTCTAGAATATGTAAGTATTTATTCATGAAGTCCATCAAAACATCTCTTTTGATGATTCAAACAATAACTTTATAGAGTGATTACATACAGTATAGAGTTGTGCTTAATTTGGCTTAATTAAAACAATGTTAGTTTTCACATTTCTGATGAGCAGTCTCATGCATTAGAAGTATCAAAAGAAGCTTCAAATTATAATTAATCAATTTCTATAGTCTTTATGTTGGTCTGTGAATTAAGTTTTTCTTTGCTCCATCATTCACAAGTGAAAAAATATTTCATTGTCAATGCTTGCGCACAGTGATTTTTCTATAGTATCTTTTAGCCATTATCTGCATCTGTGTATAGGCACATATGATAAAAGAAGGTATGGGTTATTAAAGTCTCTTCTGATAGCATTTCTATCTTGAGTTTTCACAACCAAGAGAGAATCTCTCAATAGTGTAAAGACTATGTTTCTGAATATGAAATTATTTCAGAGTGGTTTGAGCTGAAAATAAAATACAATGAGCAAAAACATACATTGTTGGAAACTAATGTTTCTCATAATTCAATGAAAACCATTTGATGAATATAAATTGTCTTTTGATAATGCAAATTACTGAGCTTTACTATAGACATTCGGAATCATAGGACCATAAATCTTCAAGGATATCTTACAAGGATACCAGGTAATTCTGGTACAAGTTGTCCAGGAACTATGTTTCAAGAACACTTCATGTGACTCATATCTCTCAGTATATGTAACTCCCTAGTTCCTGATTTTAATGATGCCCATATATATTGTACAGACCACAGTAAGTGTTAGATATTCCCTGATGCTTGAAATTAAGCCTATAACTGATTTTACCATTCCCTCACTCTTGATGGAATTTAGTGGAACATTATAGTATGTGCTTAGTCTGACAAGGACAAAGTGGCAAAACTACGAGCCAAACAACTACCAAGTTATCGTAATGATCAATTCAAGGATCACAAGTCTTTATGTCCCCTTACTGCAAAATAACTGATTTCTGACTTCTCTTTCTGGTGTGCACTCTGGTGGCCATTTCTGGTAGCATTGATGAAAACCCAGCTTTTCCACCTGCAAACCCAGTAGCAGCATGATATTCTGACTGTAACAAATGTCTCTTGTAAGTAAAAGTAATTAATCTTGTAAATGACATGTGTTTTTGATTATTGCAATTGTAGCTGTTGTTGCCAGTATTATATTTATTTGTATTTGATAGGACCAAAAGAAGAAAAATTTACCTTTTGTTCCAGAGAGGAAGGAATCAATAAAAATCTGAGATCCACCGAGTCTAAAATAGATAAATCTCCATTGTGAACTTTCTAAAGAGGTTGCCACATTGCCATCACCTTGTCTATTTGTGAGAAATATTGTTCAAGTTTGCTGGAAATTAACAAAAGCAATTTAATATAAATGAAAGAAAAGTAGGAGAACTACATTTACTAGATTTTACTATTTTCAGAAATTACTTTTGGTAGGCAGATCTTATTTGATTCAGAATTGTTCCAGAGAAAAGAAACATAACTCATGTATATTAATTTGGAAAAACAAATTTTCTGTCTGTAATAAATACAAAAATTTAGAACTGGAAACATTGAATTGTAACCAAAAAGGCTCTTCGGTTCTCCTCTTCCTCTTACTCATCATCATGATGAAGAATTAGGTAAGCCTAAATATCTCTAACTTAATTTGAGCAACTCTATGTATGTATGTACGTAGGTAGGTAGGAATGCATTTATCTATCTATCTATCTATCTATCTATCTATCTATCTATCTATCCATCTATCTAATCTATCATGTTTGCTTTTTCCAGTTAACATAATGAAGAAGAGCTCAATTTGTTCCTGGATGTCATAGAATGTTTTTCTATTTTGGAAAGGAGTTAGAACTCTGTAAGTCCCTTGTAACATCAACATTCTTTGGGTTAATGACCCTTCTCCATTCATGATCATACATCATTTGGGTCTTGCAAGAGTGTCAGTTAAACAGAGTGGATCAGTTAAGCACAATTAAGCTCAATGGAGCTTCCATAATTTCCAATTTCCTGCTTACCATCCAGAAATAAATATGATCAGAAACAACAGTGTCTCTCTCTCTCTGTCTCTTTTTTTCTCTCTCTTCCTTTTGCTTTAAAAGTTTATATATATATGCATATATATTATGCATTTTACTAACAAAATCTTTACCTACCAAATATTTCTGTAACAAAATCTTTAAAAATTCAGATAAAGTTAAATGTATACTTGAAGAAGATACCTCCAGCCACCTCTCCCCTTCACCTTCACCCTTCTCTTCAGGATTTTTAGTAACATTAACAACAAAGGCATTCTCATTATTCAGAGTCTTTTACACCTCATAGCTAGAGATTGTCTTGGGATAAAATTTTCTGTTGCAAAGCATGTAGCCTATACTAAGTGTTAATCTTGTTTTCCCTAGTAAACAGGTTACTAGGGAAATACTAAAGTTGAGTTACAACTGACATAAAATTTCTATAGAAAATGTATATTCTCTGAAGGATGTTTTATTAATACTGTATGCTCATCATCAAAATCTAGGTTTGCCTTTGTTAGATTCATGTGTAAAGTTATGTAGGCAGAGGAAAGAGTGATATATACTCCTATACTGAAATACATCAGTTTTCGAAGAATATGAGAAATTGAAAATTGTGGTGTATTGGTGAATTAGAATTTTTGATTTTTGGTAACTTTTTTGAGAAGGGGAGTAGAGTAGTGAGTTCTAATTTGCATTTAAATAGCTCATCAAAAATAAGGTCACCTGATTCAAATTTATTTTCATTCAGTTCTGTTCTGAAACCACAGACAGATCAGACCTAAATATTTACAGCTGTTATGCTATTTAGAAAGCCACAAGTATTTTAAATGTTCGTAAAATTGCTATGCATCCTATCCCATACACATGTTATTTTCAAAGGTATAATAGTGATCTTATTTTTTTACACAATTGAGGTGAATATTTAATTATTGAATTTGTCCAAAAATAGATGGTTGAGTAGAATTGAGAATGACCTTCATGCAATCATAATGACTTAAGTGTACTCTCAAGAAGGAAAAAAACAAGAAAAATTAAAAAGAAAAACCATTTATTAAAGAATTATAATTTAATTAATATCATTTATTTTACCTGAGGAAATTTTGTTGATGGCTGGAATGCTTGTATAATTTAGAGAGCCTCAAACAATGTATCTCTGTTACTATTAGAGGGAAAGATCACTAAGTTGACAAAATATTTTGTTTTGTATATCTCTACTAAACAGATACACATACATCAGACTATGGTGACTGGAGGGTAATTGGTATTAAGATTACACACAACTTTGGTTGTGGTGATGGTATCATGAGTATTTGCATATGTTCAAGCTCATCGAGATGTGTACATTAAATGTGTGAAATTGTTTGAAATCTGGGTAAAAATATTTTCTAGTTTGTTTCCCTTGTTCTGATTCTATGGTTATCAAACAGGTCTTAGTGACTTTTTACTTATCCTTCAAGACAGAATGGGCTGAATAGAGACACAAATTGCCTAGTTTACCTTTCAGTTATATTTCTCACCCTAACTTAATAATCCACCTTCCAGTTTGTGCATTCACATATTGTGTGTCTGGTACATGAGTCAGTTCCTTTAAACTTATTAAACCCTGAGCCCATTGAATTTATAAATTTCTATGTCTGCTTTGAATGACTCAAACTAAAATTACCACATCCTGATCAATGTCTGAGTGGCCAGCTGGTTTCTTTTTTAAGATCTTCATGAATTTCTCCCTAATTTTAACATAAGGCAGGTATGGAAATAAAAGGTCAGTGATTTGTTATGTCAGTACTATCTGAGAGTCTTGGCTCGACACAAATATATAGATTAATATCAGAAGGAATTTGGGCCAGGGAATAGCCAGATCACAGGGTTCAAATAAATAATTGATAAAAGTAGTTAAGAGCAGTTAGAAATCAGGGAAATATATAGATATTGATAACAGGGAAAAAGAAAGTGAGCGAAAAGTAGATAAAGTATCAGAGGTTAGGGAAAAAGTTATGGGCTGTAAGTCTAAAAGACTCCATCCTTGACAGTAAGAAAGGAGAATGCTTATATTGAGTTAGAAAGTTAGATCTGAATCAAGAGTGATAGTCCCCACACTAAATTCAGCAAAAATATGACTGGAAGAGGAGTTAGAGTGGGTAGTTTTCAGGGTAAGAGTTTCTTAGAAAGATGACGTGTAAGTATTGGGGTTAAGGATAATATTTGTCTAAAAAGTGAGGGATGATAGCATCCACATATATTATTCATGTATTGCCATATTTTCCCTGTAGAAACCACTCATCCATTGACTGTACTGTCATGAGTACCTCCAAACCTCAATGTAGTTTAAGAGGGAAGAGATAAAGTGCAAACTCTGTGTTTTTCCTACTTGTGTGAGTTACAAATAGAAAAAAGAATTAGTTTGATCAAGAGCTAGAAATTAAAATCATCTCAAGATTAGAGATGAAAAGATAAAGAAAAACAAAAACTCAATGACATATCTGTCAAAAAATGAACATTGTGAGCTATTGTGATATGCTTAATCTTTAAATTGGAGTATTCTTTAATCTAAAGTAATCTAGCTTTTTATAATTACGACCTTCAAAATTTACAGCTAGTTGAAACTTATCAATTTTTTATTTATTTGATTATCTTTTAAAGTCAAGGTGTTAATCTCTATGATAGAGATTAAGGATATAAATACAGAGAAAAATAATTAGAGATTGTTGGATGTCAAAATTTTTCCAAGACTTTAGGATTTCGTACTGGGGCATAAAAATAAATCAATGAGAACTTGAATCTGCAGTTTTTCCTCCATCATTATTCTAGCTAGCGTAGTGATTATTTCAAAATCTTATCATTTTATAGATAAATACATGAATTAAATGAACTATCATATTTTTTTAAAAAAATAAGTGTTTTACATGTCATCTGAAGCAATAGTCTACACTCGATACTATCCTCTTCCTTCTCTAGACAGGTATGACTCAACAGTTATTTCCTTTTCTCTCCATTGTTTTCTTTCACCTTTCCTTCGGCAAATATTTATTGTCTCTGTGAAGCGTGCTTAGTGCTGAGGACATAAATATAAATCTCATGTGGTTGCCATCATCAGGGATCTTAGGGCCTTACTGTAAGGGAAGATACATGTGCATATTTTAATAGTTACAAGAAAGAATGGGACAAAACTAAGAGTGTTAGTCATTCTACTTGGAGACTCTAGCAGAGGCCACAGCTTAGAAGAGCTTATAAGTATGCTAAATATAAAATAGGAGATGACTTTTTTTTTGGAGCAGACACAAAAGCAGACAAAGAGCAAAGAAACAGGTGTGAGAGAGGATGTGTTCGCTGAACAACAAATAATTGGTTTTCCTTAGAACAGAAGATTCCCAGAAGGATCCGAGAGATGAAGCTGGAAGTAAGCAGAGGCGTATGAAGGAGAGATCCATATATTACCTAAGAATCTCATTTTACCCCTTACACCTTGCAGATTCAATGACAAGTGTTAGGTATAGACATGTCATCATCATGCTGTCAATGTTTAAAGGTTAATTTGGAGGGCCTAATTAAGGAAATCTGAGGTCAGGGTCATATTTTCACAATTCAGGGAAAAGATGATATGGCTTGACCCAAAGCAGGCTTCGTAGCTTCCTATTTACCAATTCAAACTTGATTTGAACCTTTGAATTAATATGAGCTACTGCTATTTTTGGTTAATTCAATTCATTGACATCTAAATACATGCAGATTAAATAAGGGAAGAGCCAAGCTACAAGAGCTGAGGGCTACTTCAATGTAACTTTTGTTGATATTGTATTTTGATTTTCCCAGCCATAGATTTCCTCTGTCTTTTCATTATTAATCCCCTCTATGCCCCTGTATTCTGCCTTTATTTTTAATAACATAGGATTTTCTTCAACATATTTATATAAACAAGAAAACAAGGAAAAATATATCTTAAGCTGAATTAATATTTGGTCTTTTTAAAAAACCGAGCATAAAGACATTGTGTTCATTCATGCACTAACCCCCACAAAAGAAGATATAGACTGTTTCCACAACTCTAAATAATTATTTTGTACCTCTTTTCAGTCAATCCTCTGAAAAGAAAATTACATTCTGATTTTTCTAATCTAGATTATTTTTGCCTACAGTTAGACCATCTATAAACTGAATCATATGTGTATATTCTTTTGTATTTGACTTCTTGCATTCAAAAATGTTTTGGAAATTCATCCATATTTTTGCATGCACCAGTAATTCACTATCTTTTCTTGTTCAGTGGTATTCCCTTGTATAATTATATCACAATGTGCTTATCCTTTTTTCTGATAATGGCCACTTGAGTCAAGCTCTAAGATGCTATAAATGAAGCACTTTGGGACATTGCTGTACAAAGATGATATAAATATATTTTCATTGTATTTCTCTTGAATAAATTCCTTACATTGAAATTGCAGGAATAAAAGATGAATGTATGTCTAAATGCCAGAGAGTTCCCCAAAGTGATTGAAGCATTGTACACTACCATCAAAAATATATGAGAATTCCATTTTTTATATTCTTTCCATCATTTGTATTGTCAGTCTTTTTTTTTTTTTTTTAGACATTTTAATGGGTATAAAATAGTACCACATTGTAGTTTTTACTTCCCTGAAAACTAATAATGAGAACCTTTTTATTGGTAATTCTTATATGTTGCATATTTTAATTGAATTATTTGACTTTTATATTTAGGATACAATTTCTAAATAGATATATGAATTGCAAATATTTGTTCTCATCTGTGTCTTGCCTGTTAATATTCTTTATGATTTTTTTTAGAAAACCATATATATTTTTGCTGAAATTTAATGTATGCTTTTTCTTAATAACTCATGCTTTTGTAATCTAAAAATGTTGCTACCTCCTAGCTAGAATTTGTATTCTATTAAACATTTAAAAAGGCATTTATTCTTTCTCCTATTTTATCTAGTCTTTTTTAAAATAAATTAAACATATTCTTCATTTCTGACATTATGTTGTTTTATTTCAGACATTTCTATTTAGTTTCTTTTTAGAATTTTCATTTCTTGGCTGAGAGTATTTTGGCTTTCACAAATATTGTTCATCTTTTCCACTAGATCCCTTCATGTATTTTTTATAGTTTAAGGCAAGGATGTCCAATCTTCTGGCTTCCCTGAGCTGCACTGGAAGAATTGTCTTGGGGTACATGTAAAATACACTAACTATAGTTGATGAGCTATTAAAAAACATAGAATTGCAAAAGAAATTCCATAACGTTTTAAGAAAGTTTACGAATATGTGTTGAGCTGCATTCAAAGCTGTCCTGGGGCACATGTGGCCTGCAGACTGTGGGTTGAACGAGCTTGATTTAAGGTTTTTCATTTATCTTTCTAGGTTATATTCTCTAGTTCCATTGAGTTACTTTTTAGTGAATGCTAAACATTGATGCCTGTTTTTTTGTTTGTTTGTTTGTTTTTTGTTTTTTTTTTTTACCAGACTCCTTTAATGGTAGAGGAGAACTATTAATCTAATCTATCGTTGAGCTGGATCTTGGCTTTTAGACAACTATTTAGAAATGATTACCAGTGACAGTAAATGCTTCAAGGACACTATTAAGAGCTTCTCTTCGATAGGGTTTGAGATCTGAGTACAAGCTGGATTACAGAAATCTCTATATGCTTTATAGTTCACCCGCAGCATCCTATATCAGGAGAGAACTAGGCTTTCTAGCTAGACAGCCAGTTTTGATGGTCACCAGAATGTTCTCCCTGTTCTCCAGTTCAGCCCAGATTTTTTTGTCACGCTCTTTTGCACCAGGCTGTTGGAAGAATGTCGCTGGGTACTTGGGTAAAGCCAAGGGTCCCTTTCAATGATGTCTGTCAGCATTCCTAGCCTGCCTTGACTTTTAGCCCACTATCCTCAAGATCTCTGTTAACACCAGAAGGAAAAAGTGGGCAGATTGAGTTCAGACTCATACTGTGAGGAGAGGTTGTTAGTGTGCTAATTCACCAGTGCCCCAACACATGAATGTAAAATGTTTGTTAAAATTAGATTGCTCCCTCTTTAAACCCCTCTATGGTACTTTTCTTTTCTGTTCACCTCTCTATCAAAAGAGGAGAGGTACACTTAGAAAGAGGTTGTCACTTTCTTAAATTTCATTTATTTATGTTTCCTTGCATTGTCAGCTATTTGATTTTAAACATGATTTAGAAATAATGACGATGATGTTGAGATTTACTCACTTTGTTCTAATTGTTAGTAGAAATGATGGTCTGTTAAAACTTTCTACGTCCTAACCACAAGCCAAAGCCTGTTTTCTTTCATACCTGTATATTAAAAACCAATAAATAACTCTGTAGTGAACGTTAAGGAATAAGAATAATTTGTTTCACAATTAACAAATATTTACATTCATGTAGTTGACTGAAGAAAACCTGTTACCTGTAATCTATAGCAGATGTGTATAAATGCCAGAGTAATGCATCATTATTTCCATAAGAACAAATCTTCAAATTTTCTGTTTTCTTAAGAACAAGAACAATTTTCAAGGTGAAATTATGCATATTATATGGCATTACATTGCAGTCAAAGACGCTGTGTACCTGTCAGTTGCCCTGCTAATACCTTCCGAAAACCTGTCTATAACAACATTTATTTTGTTTTACAAAAGGAAAAGACAAGCAGCAAAGAAAACGTAACATTAGCGTCACATTAGTGTAGAGTTTGCCATGCTCTCTCAAAAAGAGTATTTTATTTTCTAGTTACAGACAACAAAGGGCACATATGATTGTTTTAATTTCACTGAGGAGAAAGTATGGCCTGGTCAGGTCACAGTACTTTCTCAAGGTCATAGCTAGCAGAAGGAGGTATAATAACAGGAATTTAAATAGTCCTAATTAACTCTTCTGAGACAGCCAAGTGAAGGATAAATGAAGGGAATCTGCAATGTTTAATAACTCTAAACACAGTTTGTGTGTTTTAAAGGACTTCGTTTATTAAAACAAGTGAAAGTATTTCTGTTATTGATTTACATTTGGCTCTCAATCAGTAGACTTGTCTGATGGCTTTAATAGAAGAGATGTAAGTAATTATCTAATGTGTTAGGAAAAGATAAATGGAAAAAAAAAATATGACTTCCTTTTCCTATATATCTATTGACTTTAACAATGAGAGCTATTTCATCTCTGCCTACTAATTGAACCCCACCCCAGAAGACAAGAGGAATAATTAAACAGAACAACAATAACAACAACAAAAACCTGTCAATACTACTACTCTGAATTTGAGAATTTTGAGTCATTTGAATGTTTGGGAGGCATGCCTAAAATACATAATTATTTTGTTTTGAGTAAATAGATTTATTATTATTTGAATTTGTGCTCTAGCTGTTTATTGTACTTTAGAAAGAGTGTATATGAATTATAAAATACTATTTTGTTCATAACTCTGTTTAGAAAATATATCATCACATTTTCACATTTCTGTCATTAACTAAAGGATCAGACTACTGATGAGAGATTACAAGAAATTGAAGAAGGCCTAACTATAGGTGTGTATCACTAAAATAACTAATAAATGACTATTGCTTTCAAATAACATTTTTGTAATGCATATGTTCTAAGTTTATTTGAGATCATTTTGTAAGGAAGGTGATTTTATTATTATCCTGGTTTTATAGAAGAGAAAACTGAGATACAGAACATAAAATGAGTATCACTTTCATACAACTTGTAAGTTGAAAATTCAAGACTACTCCGATTTTTCTGATCCTAATTCTTATTTCCCCAAAGAGATTTTACAAAAAGTAGTATCACCTTTTGTTCATTGTGCTACTTATACTTAGACCACTTAATTTGCCTACCATCCCTCTTCTAAACAAACTTTTTGGCAGTAAAATAACTACTTGGAATGTAGTTAGAGCATACCCTAGTTTATAGTAGTGCAAGTTGAAAATACCTGAGAATATATATATTTTTTAATACCAATTCTGATATCCCATCTCTAGAAATTCTGATTTAATTTAATTGTGTTGTCTTGATTGCCGGCATTTTTAAAGCTCTGCAGGTTTGTTAACTTCAAGGAGTAGAGAGAGATGAGAACTATGGTTTAGGAGCCAGAAGTTAGTATCAAGTTTATTTCTTTATTTGTTGACTCTTTCTATCTATATGCAGTAATAGCTCCACTCACATAACTAGTCCTACCTCAATAACCACTTCATTTCCATATGTGAAAAAGTAATAAATTATATATTATTTAATATGGGGACTTATTTTCATGATTAAGTACTTACATTATTTCTCATTATTTTGGAATTGTTTAAAGAGCAATTCCTTCTTTGATTCCAAGGGAGATACATTTCTGTTTTGGTTTATTCTTATTCTTGTGCTTGCTAATACTTTGGGCTGTAGATTTTGTAGTTTATGTATGTGAAGAGAAAGAAAATGATGAAAACATATTTCTAGGGGAATTAGGAAGGTCTAGATATTAAGTTATGAGGAAGGAAATGTTGCGGCCTAAGCCAAGGGAGCCTGAAAGATTTAAGTGAGATATCTGAAAGACTTACTTACAAGTCTCATTGTTTGGAAAATTTAGTAACATTGGAGGCTAATGAGATATTACAGTAAGGTTTACAGAATAGTTGTCTAGACATTGCTCAGCCTTCCCTGGAGAGACTACCCTATCTCTTGTTCACAGCTATATCGTCAGAGGCCTTCGAACCAGAGCGACTCCATTTTGAGTGAGGGCTAGGAAAACGAGGCTGAGACTTGCCAGGCTGCATTTTCAGAAAGTTAGGCATTCCTAGCCTCTACATGTTTACAGTTAAGGAAGCAAATTAATAAAGTTTACTAAACAAACCCAGTCTTGGGAGTGTGCAGGTATCCCAATATTTGGAGAAGAAAGGCATTCCTAATTTTGCTTTAAAGATAGTAATATTGATTCTTGCAAAATATAGTAATTAAAAAAAATTAAGCCTTTATCACAAACCCATGTAGCAGAACTCATCTCCCCACATATACAAGCATTATACCCAGGGTGGATGTGCTCCTCCTCTTTCTTACTTTCAGAAACATTCTATTCTGTCTATGGAGGAGCTGTCTTTTCACCACTTTACTTTTTTTTTTTTTGAGACGGAGTCTCGCTCTTTCGCCAAGGCTGGAGTGCAGTGGCTGGATCTTAGCTCACGCTCACTGCAAGCTCCGCCTCCCGTGTTTACGCCATTCTCCTGCCTCGGCCTCTGGTGTAGTTGGGACTACAGGCGCCCACCACCTCGCCCAGCTAGTTTTTTGTATTTTTTAGTAGAGACGGGGTTTCACCGTGTTAGCCAGGTTGGTCTAGATCTCCTGACCTCGTGATCCGTCCGTCTCGGCCTCCCAAAGTGCTGGGATTACAGGCTTGAGCCACCGCGCCTGGCCTACTTTCTTAATAAACCTGATTTTGCTTTGCACTGCGGACTTGCCCTGAATTATTTCTTGCGTGAGATTGAAGAACCCTCTCTAGGGATCTAGATTGGGACCCCTTTCCTGTAACAATATTAGTTGATTTCCTTTTCTTCCTCATACAGTAAATTTACTTTTTATAATATCTAGTCCTTTCACTATTGATTCAAAATATAAAATGTACTATCTTATTAAATATTACTGAAGTTCTGAAGCATACATATTTTGTGGCCATTTTTTGGATAAGTAATCTAACTTGCTTAGAGAGATAAAATAGCTTTAAAAGGTTATGCCAATTTGATTGTGGATTCATTGACTCTGAAGTTCACTATCATTCAAACATATTAACATTATAAAGTTGTTTAAATTTTACCTATATTTTTAATAATTAATTTGTTATTCTACAATAGTAGAAAGCTTCCTCTTATTTTCAAACTTTTATTTTAGGTTCAAAGCATACATTTCCAGATTTGTTACATGAATAAATTGTGTGTTGTGGAGGTTTGGTGTACAGATTATTTTGCCACCCAAGTAATAAGCATAGTACCTGAGAGGTAGTTTTTCAGTATCCATTCTCTTCCTAACCTGAACCCCCAAGTAGGTCCTTGTGTCTACTCTTCCCTTCTCTGCATCCATGTCTAATCAATTTTTAGCTCCCACTTATAAGTGAGAATATGTGGTATTTGGTTTTCTGTTCCTGTGTTAATTTAATTAGGATAATGGCCTTCAGCTCCATCCATGTTGCTGTAAAGGACATGATTTTGTTCTTTTTTATGACTGCATAGTATTCTGTCCTGTATATACATGAGATTTTCTTTGTGTGGTCTACCACTGATGGGCATGTAGATCTAGATTGACAGCATGTCTTTCCTATTGTGAATGGTACTGCGATGAACATATACGAGCATCCATCTTCAGGGTAAAATGATTATTTTCCTTTGAGTATATACTCAATAATGAGACTGGTCAGTTGAATAATAGTTCTATATTATGTTCTTTTAAAAATCTCCAGACTGCTTTTCACAGTGGCTGGAGTAATTTACATTCCTGCTAGCAAGGTATAAGTGTTTTCTTTCCTCTGCAACCTTACTGGCATCTGCTATTTTTTCACTTTCTAGTAATAACTATTCTGGCTAGTGTGAGATGGTATTCCACTGTGGTTTTAATTTGCATTTCCTTAATGACTAGTGATATTAAGCATTTTTTCATATGCTTATTGACTACATGTATGTGCTTTGAGAAATGTCTTTTCTTGTCCTTTGCTGATGTTGTAATGGGCTATTTGTTTTTTGTCTGTTAATTTGCTTAAATTCCTTACAGATTCTGGATGTTACAACTTTGTCAGATGCAGAGTTCACAAATGTTTTCTCCTATTCAGTAGGTTTTCTGTTTACTCTGTTAAAAGTTTCTTTTGCTATGTAGAAGCTCTTGTTTCACTTGTCAAATTTTGGTTTTTTTTTGTAATTGCTTTTGGAGCCTTCTTTATGAAGTCTTTGCCAGAGCCTATGTCCAAAATGGTAGTTCCTAGATTTTCTTCTAGAATTTTTACAATTGCAGGCTTTATTTTTAAGTCTTTAATACATCTTGAGTTGATTTGTCTATATGGTGAAATGTAGGAGTCTAGTTTCAATCTTCTGCATATGACCAGCCTGTTATCCCAGCACCATTTATTTAATAGGGAGTCCTTTCTGCATTGCTTGTTATTGCCAGTTTTGTCTGGGTTCTTGTTATTGTCAATTTTTCTGGGTTCTCTAACCTATTCCATTGGTCTATGTGCCTGTTTTTATACCATGCTTTTTAGTTATTGTAGCCTTGTATTATAGTTGAAGTCAGGAATATGATGCCTCCAGCTTTG
The DNA here is from genome assembly GCF_000951035.1 of Colobus angolensis palliatus. Classification (NCBI taxonomy): domain Eukaryota; kingdom Metazoa; phylum Chordata; class Mammalia; order Primates; family Cercopithecidae; genus Colobus; species Colobus angolensis. The sequence goes on from NW_012117766.1 coordinate 1,616,945, forward strand.
TTCTTTTTGCTTAGGATTGCCTTGGCTATCTGGAATCTTTTTTGGTTCCAAATAAATTTTAGGATAGTTTCATATAACTCTGTAAAAAAAAAGTCATTGGTAATTTAATAAGAGTAGCACTATATCTGTACATTGCTTTGGGCAGTATTACCATTTTAACAATATTGATTCTACCTATCTATGGGCATTGAATGTTTTCCCATTTGTTTGGGTTATCTTTGATTTCTTTCAGAAGTATTTTGTAATTCTTGTTGTAGAGGCCTTTCACCTCCCTGGTTAGATATATTTTTAGAAGTTTTATTCTTTTTGTGACTATTGTGAATGGGATTGTGTTCTTGATTTGACTCTCAGTTTGAAGGTTATGATGTAAAGAAATGCTACTAATTTTGAACACTCACTTCGTATCCTGAAACTTTGTTTAAGTTATTAGATCTAGAAACTTTTAAAAGTGCATTCATGGAACAATATTTTGTGAGATGTTAATTAATCTTTGGGATGATTCTTTCATTGTTTTAGAAATTCCCAATGCCTATAGCAGAGCTGTAAAATATTCCACAGTAAAAGGTTTTAATTTTGTTTTAGCTTTACAGCATATTTAGTCACATTTGTAAAAAATAGTTTGGAAGCTTCCCTCGGGGGAAGAAAACATTTTTCTTTAGTCTTACCATTCCTTAACAAATATGTTAGCCAAGTCTACTTCTGCAAGAGACAGTCTATCTAGTTCCTGATAGTACTTGTTGTTGTAGTCCATCCAGCCTCCTCCCTTGTGATTAGATCAACATGGTAACTACATAATAATTTTATTAGTGTTATTGATATCCATTTGACTCCTGTCATCGTCTTTTACCTGTAACTCCTCCTACCCATGGAGAGCCTAGAGATTCTCAATTTACTAACTTTTATTTTATTCTTTCTATGCTTTATGTGATTGGTGAGCATTTATTTATTTATTACTTACCACTATCCCAGATACTTTGAAATACTTGTGACCTTAAGAAGTTAAAAACATAATGTTTATTCTATACAAAATAAAGGAAGTATAGTGGAAAAATAGATCCATTAAAAGACAAGAATGTAAAACAAGGCCAGTTAAAAGAGAGATTCAGTGAAGGCTTTGCAGATGAGGTAATGACTCAAACTGAAACTGACATATAAATTAAAATGCCAAGTTATAGGTTTGAGAAATATAGGTGGAGGAAAGAGAATAGAAAAGTATAGATGATAGAAAGAGATAAAAAGGTCAAGAGAAGGAAGGAGATTTTACTGTAATGTAAATAAGTGGAATGTGGAAATATATGATATTTCAACATAAATATAGGAGTAATAGAAAGCAAGGGATAATAAGTAATCTTGTTGTGTTATAAAGTGGACCTCTGAGATTTCTGTGTTTCTTGTATCTGTTCTTTTTGTGTGTGTGATAACATCACCCACCTATCTTTTAGAAAATTTCTCCTCCTCTTTGTTACATCTACTAATTATGGAAGACCCTTCTACCCAGAAAACTTAAATCATGACAAACTATTTCCTTCTCAGTTATAAAGCAAAACATATTATTATTTTCCCTCAATAATTTTGAAATATAAAGACATTATATCAGCACTAAGTATAGCAATGATCTCTGGTACACAGTAAAAGCCTGGAATAATGATAACAAAAATATTGTTAACACATTTTTTTCTTTCTATCATCATCATAATTATAATAAAACATAACAATAAAATCAATTAGTATTTTTACTGGCACTAAATTGAATTTGTATTAGATTTATGTAACTTGGAATTAATGGCATCCAGAAAAACTCACCACACAAGGTCATAGTATTAAGAGATGGGGCTCATATTTGGGAGGCCGAGACGGGCGGATCGCGAGGTCAGGAGATGGAGACCATCCTGGCTAACACGGTGAAACCCCGTCTCTACTAAAAATACAAAAAAATTAGCCGGGCGTGGCGGCTTGCGCCTGTAGTCCCAGCTGCTCAGGAGGCCGAGGCAGGAGAATGGCCTGAACTCGGGAGGCGGAGCTTGCAGTGAGCCGAGATTGCACCACTGCACTCCAGCCTGGGTGACAGAGCGAGACTCCGTCTCAAAAACAAAACAAAGAGGCCCCAAAGAGTTCCCTGTTTCTTTTGGCATGAGGACACAGCAAGAAGATAGTCGTCTATGAACCAGAAAGTGAGCCCTCACCAGGCAGAGACTGCCAGTGCCTTATTCTTGGATTTCTCAGCCTCCAGGGAGGTAAGAAATATATACGTTTTGTGTTTATAAGCCACCCAGTCTATGGCATTTTGTCAAAGCAGCCTTAATGAACCAAAACAATGGATTAGAGAGTAAAATTGTAAACCAGATCCCCAAGACCATCTGATGTGGAAGATGGCCTCACTATTGAAGATTATACATTGGGTATTCTAGTGACCCAGGATTGTCTTTGAAATTAAAACAAAAAACATGAATTCTATCTTTCTGATGCTGCCTTGGCCTAAAAAATACAAGTGATACCTTTTCCCACGTACAACTTTTGCCCCTCAAGCTGCCAGACTCCAAGAATCCCACTCTTCTTAAAACAATACCCGATTTTTAAAATTATATTTTAGATTTGAAGGTTTTCCTTAAAAAAACTTCCTACCCAAATTTTAGAAGTCTAGAGACATTTAAAAATAGTCTATTTCCCCATTACACATTAGTAAATTATGGAAAACAATGCCTAAAAAATAATTGAAGAGAATTTTGAAATCAAATCATAAAGTGGCCCATAATGTCAATTTTCACTGTTTACCCTCTTTACTAGATCCTATTTTTCCTCTCTAAATCTTGAATAGCCTTTAGAAATTTTCTCTTCACCCACTATTCCACAATTTATTTACTGAAAATAGCTAATAAGGAAGTTTACATATTATTTAATTTGGTTGAGTGATTCATTCCTTGACTTTTTAAATCTCCTTTTACAAAATGTTATTAAAAGGAGCAGAAAGGATTAGACATACTATTTCTTGGCAACCTTCAGTCAATAATGATTATTTTTTCCAGTGAGGAAAGAATCAAGAGAGAAGGTGGCTACATGTTTTCTCCTTTTATAAGCTAAAATATTTGAACTGTATATGATGAGGAATTGAGATTATTATTCTATTCCATCTTTAAAAATTCCATAGAAAGCTAGGAGAAGTTGTAAATATATTCCTGGGGTTCGATAACAAATCATTACAAAGAAAGATGGTAAACTGAGGGTAAATATAACATTTTATGTATTTCCAAATTCCTGGTGCCTGGTGTTATGCATAGACAACATCTATTATTCAATATAAATGTATTGGATTACCTTCACATAAATTCTAGACAAGAGTCTCGTTATACATTATTTGTATTGTTCTAAGACTTCATAATATGAATAGAATTTCTGCACTAGTTATTTTAGTAGGTCTGTGTTTATTAACAATGATGCCCAATTCAGTTTTCCATTAAATTGGTGACTCAAAGTTTGGTTTCCTCCCAGCTGTGCTTTCATTACATTATAATTTTACATTTTAATCCAGTTATCTTTGAATGTAATTTCTACTATACAGCATTATAAAACAGCATAGAACAATTTCATTTACAAATTAAAAAGCATCTTAAGGCTCCAAGAAGATATGAAATTCTCAAAATGAGTAGAAAACATCTTTAATCAAACTGCAAATGATAGCAAATAATTTGTCCCAGTATCTTTTTTACTTAAAACACTGTTATTTCTAAAATGAAACAAAATAAATTAAATGAATGGCCTAAGAAAAACTTAATGGAATAAATAAATTTAAAAAAATTCAAACCAAAAAACTATACTTCTTATTGGATATTTTTATATTAACTATCAACTCAGAACTGACATGCTAGAATTATAAAAAAATGTATAATTCAAATAGACAATTAAACTAATTTCACACTGACTTTGCTTTTATAAAAATTTTTTCTATGTTCTATGAAATTCTTCCAATTAACATTGAAGAGTACAAGAAAAAAACAGACTGACTCTATAAATTTCAGATAATTAGTGTCGTCCAAAATGCTGTGGTATCATTTATTGATCTAAAATTATAGACTAGTAAATAAAAGATTAAGATCCTGTCTTCATTTTTATTTATATTTGGGTTTCATATCTATGGCCTTCAAACTGTATAAAGATTTCTACTTATTAAAGTCGATTTTAGGAGCATCTTATATTCATAAAACTTTCACACACAAATCCGGTTTAATTATATTTATTCATATCTTATTCAACTAATGCTAAAAAGAGCCACAACAACAGACTAAAATCCTTCATATGCTAGAGCAGGTCAATTATTCAGAATGTTGGCCTCCTTTATATAGGAGAAAACTGTATATAAAACTATAAGAGAAATTATAATTTGTAGACAAAAGTGAGGTAAAAGAAAAAACTTACTCTCATGGAATTTAATCAGCAATCAGAACAAAAGGAGGCAACAGATCTCTGTGTAAAGTAAGTGACTTTCCAGAAATCATGAAGAACAAGAGGAAATATGGGATTAGAGGATATTATTTCTGCTACCCTATTAGGCTTACACATATAAAATTAGAACAGTACTTCTTAGCATTTTATTATGAGAATTCCTTTCTACTCTTAAAAATTTTAGAGGACCAGAAAAATTACTTCTTAATGTGGTTATATTTTTATCAACTAGAAATTGAAGAAATACTTAACTTTCTATAAAATTAAATAAATATAACTTATTATATTATATGAATATATAATAACATAAATGCAACATAAATATAAATTAAATACAAATAAATAAAATTTAGCATATTTATATACTGATTTATTTAAAAATAAAAGCAGTAAGTCCATTACATGCTTAAATACTGTTATATTTTTATAAAAAAGTATTTTTTTTGGCCTGGTGCAGTGACTCATGCCTGTAATCCCAGAACTTTGGGAGGCCGAGACAGGATGATGATGAGTTCAGGAGTTTGAGACCAGCCTGACCAACATGGTGAAACCTCATCTCTACTAAAAATACAAAAATTATCTGGGTGTGGTGGTGCACACTTATAATCCCAGCTACTGGGGAGGTGAGGCAGGAGAATGCCTTGAACCCAGGAGGTGGTATATATATATATATATATATATATATATATATATATATAAATATATAAATATATATATATACATTTTTCAAAATTAAAAATTAGTTTTGAAATGGAGGAGTGGTGTTTTGTAGTTTTCCAAATCTGTTTAATGTCTGTATTAGTAGAAAGTAACTATTCTTTTACCTGCTTTTTCAATTTTCTGTGCTATGTGACATGATATAGACTCTGGGAACCTCTATCTTATATTTGTCAAAAATGACTATAAAAAGGCAAAAATAACGTATCAATGTTAGAATAAAAATAGTTTTTATCTATGTACCGAAGAAAGCATATAAAAGGAACCCCTAGGGGTCCCTGGAACACACTAAGAACTTAGATAATTGGTTTTCAACACTGATTGCCATGACAATTAGGAGTAAGCCTTGAAAAGATGTAGATGTTCTAGACAATTCCTCAGAATGATTGATTTAATTGGTTTGCAGAAAGATCTGGACATAAGTAGTTGTGAAATCTCCAGGGAGTTTCTCATATGCAACTAGGACTAAGACTGATAAATTGTGTAATGAGACATGTCTTCATCTTAATATTTTTGCATCTTTATAAATTTAGATAATCATCTATTTCCTCTTTAGGATTTTATTTTGTGAGATTATAGATATTTAAAATATACATTTTATTTAATATAAAATTAGATACTACTACAAACATACTGGTGAAAGATTGTTCCAATGACACAATTGTTCTCAGTGAATAAATAAGAAAAAAAGTACATTGAACTCTTTTTACAGATATAGAAATGAATGATTTGCCAGGCAAATAAAAAATCTAAAGTTTGTTCAGCATGGCCAGAAAAAATGAGTCAGACGAAAGTACAGTTCTTTCTCGTGATTTAAATTATAAAGATGTTTCCATGGCAGAAAAAAAGTGACAAGTAGCTGATAAAGACAATTGTGTGCTAGCATTTTCACTCACAGCAGAAAGAGGGAAGAAAATACATGTTAAGTCCACGAGTCTTTGCTGTCTATTAGGGCCGATATTTTTGTAGATATATTCCAACATGAGAGATAACATGTCTTTTGAATATAAGATGTAAAGGAGGTGCAGTAAAGCCATGATTTCTCTTTTCTAACATATACAATGATTAATTAAATTATTCATAAGGTTTATATGCCTAAAAACTGAAGCGTCATTATTAATCTGAATTTTCTATCATTATCAAAACACATCATTTTTGACAATTAGTTTCTGTTCTTTATTCAGACCCTGCCTCTTTGTAAAAGCAATTTTATTGACTCAGAACTCTTGTTCTCAAAGGCCTAAGAACATCAATGGATCTTAGTTGGTGGTGATTATTTTTTTCCTCCAGGGGACGTTTGTTATAAACGAAGGCATGTTTTTGTGGGGGCGGGGAAGGCAGCTACTAGTGCATCCAATATGTAGAAATCAAGGATGCTGCTATACCTCCTGTGATGCACAGGACATCACCACCACTTTCAACACATCCATTACCTGTCCCAAGATATCATTAGTGCCAAGGCTGAGAAGCTTGCATTAGATGATATACTGTACTAACAATTCTTGTCTTGTCAGAAGTTCCTTGTGGAAATTTAAAACCACTAAGTAGTTTGATTCAATAATATAGTTCAGTTCCATTCATTTCTAAGTGAATACGATAATTTAAAAAGATTATTAGAAAATGCTTAGAGATTAACCCAGTAGCCGTTACTTTCGGGGAAACTGAATGATATACTAGAGGATCATTCAAAGAAATACTTTCTTATCATATTATTTTAAACTTTGAGCTTTACTTAACAATACATTTCTCTTCCTTCTATAGTACAGTTGAATATTTTTATGTTATTAACTATTTTATAATAATATTGCAAATAGCAAACCGTTCATAATAGAGTGTAGGAAATATGTAGCTCTTTGACTTTCAGGATGAATTTGCCTATAACTGTCTTCTACATAAAAATAATAAGTAGTATATTATATACTATGATTGGAGGGACACTGTCAGAAACATGCCTACAAGGAAACTATCATCCTTGCAGTCCTGTTCTAAAAGCTGTCATTCCATTATTTTTATCAAGTATTTAACGGACCAGGCTTCCAGAATTGCCATATAACGGCAAGTACTCCACAGAGAGAGAGAGAGAGAGAGAAAGAAGTGCAAATTTATTGTCATTTTATGATTGCTTAGATGGTCATCTACAAATGCCCTTGTGTAATGAGAAATAATTTTTCCTTTTTTTTTTTTTTCTTTTTTTTTTTTTGAGACGGAGTCTCACTCTGTCGCCCAGGCTGGAGTGCAATGAATGGATCTCAGCTCACTGCAAGCCCCGCCTCCCGGGTTCACGCCATTCTCCTGCCTCAGCCTCCCAAGTAGCTGGGACTACAGGCGCCCGCCACGTCGCCCGGCTAGTTTTTTGTATCTTTTAGTAGAGACGGGGTTTCACCGTGTTAGCCAGGATGGTCTCGATCTCCTGACCTCGTGATCCGCCCGTCTCGGAATAATTTTTCTTCTAGTAAGCTGGGTTAGGAAATGGAAGAGTAGAGACTTAGTGGACACTGATAAACACCCTTATCTACACTTATCTCTATTTCAAAAGCTAAACTATTTTCCTTTCAGATAATACATTATCTTTGCGTCAAAGGATAAAAATTGGTGTACAGAGGATTGCCATTTGTTGAAAAAAATCATACATGCAAAACTCATTTGAAATTGATCCAATTAAAATTGGTCAAAATACAGTATGTGACAGTACACTCGAAGCCCTATTATACTATATATAGGATATATAGTATACTATATATCCTATATATAGCGATTAACTGATTCAAGTAGTTAAAGGAAAGAACTATTAAAACTTAACAGGTATTTAAGTCATTTGAGATAATTAATTAAGGTAGCAAAACGTTAAAAATTGATATATATTTTAGACATTGTATTTTTTAAAAGCATACAGTCATGTTCATTTGCTATTCTTTTATGTATTACCAAATCTTTCTGCTAGAGTAAAAATGAACCTGTAAGCTTTATGTCTTGCATAAAGTATGCCCAAATTTATCATTTACAATTGTCATTCTCATTTTTAAAAATGAAATCATAATTTAAAGACACTTAAGCAACTTAGTATAGTATTTTTCTAAATTTTCTTCAGTGTTTTTTCTAATCATTCGTAGTTGTCTAACCCATACTTTGATATTGATGTATTGATATTGATGTATCGTAAAAAATGATTAGTTTGTATTATCTTGGCAAATGAGTTAAAAATGAGGGTAAATTATGTCATTTATATACTAACTTTTAGAATATAGAAAACATTAATGGTTGAGCTATTATGGGTTTTTGTATACTATATATAATTTATGAGATGTACGTCATTTTTACAGATTTTTCCTTTTAAAATATATCAACAGCCTTATAGGCAATTTTGATCAATTTTTCAGTGCCACTTCCAAAACTTCATGATATTTCTTGACTTTGATACTGATGTATATTGAATATTATATATTTACAACATCTTTAAATAAACTAAAAATTAAACATTTGGCAGAATGGATGGAGGTAGACATGGGTCTGATTTTTGAGTGGGGATTCTATTGATCTGCAAAGAAGACTACACCCACAAGAAACAAAGACATGATAGTTACTCCACTTTTACCAGTAGTAGAAAACCCAAGGTCAGACACATTCTTCAAGCTTATCACTCAGCAAAAATGTCTGTTGCCTTACCTTCAGCCAGCAGTTCATTTCTCATCTCTCCTACTTGAGTTTTAAGAAAATCCTAGAGCCCACGAGAATGGTGAAGCATCATGTCTGAATGTGCAATGTTTGAGATGACAGCAAGTATCTTTCTGTCTTCAAAGTTGGGATGGAGTGGTTCAAGGGATCCACATATTTGGACACTAAGAATGCCTATTTGAAAGAAAAACTGACATTTAATTATCTTTTTAGATAGTTATTAGGTGGCAGATTCTGGGGGTCTGAATTTGTGCTACCATCAAAATGAGGCTAATCCTTGTGAGAGAGTTTTTGGAGCAATTGACAAATTGTATAGGAGTTTGGAACCTAAGTGTAGAGAAAGGTACTTTCTTCTTGAGTTGAATTTTTGGACATGAAAAGGCTTTTGTTGCAGCTTACAGCAGAGAAAAAATAGTGTGTCTGGAAAGAAGATTTGGCAACTCTATGCTCTAAAGCCCTTAGAAATTTCAGAAGATGACTTCAATATTTCCCTGTGATTTCATACAAGGGAATACATAAAATCACATGGCTTGGTAATAAGACGGAATAAGTATAAATGCCCATATATTTTTTGTTATTTCAATAGCTTTTGGGGTACAAGTGGTTTTTGATTACATGGATGAATTATATAGTGGTGAATTCTTAGATTTTAGTGTACCCATTAGAAACTGTTCCTTCCAGAAAAAGGGCTGAGGTTATGTGACATGCCTGGGATTCATGAAAGACTTCATTTGGCTGGCTTTTTCTGAGAATGTCCACATTAGGGGTTGCAGATAAAATAATAATAATAATAATAATAATAATAATAACCTTAACACAAATATCCTAAAAAAATCGTGCCAAACTTTAAACTGGCTGGTCATTTTGGAAGAGAAGATTAGCTTCAAGTGGATCCAAGAAAAATACAGTGAAATCAAGAAGCACATCCTTCACCACCACAGTTAGCAAGAGACTTTAAGAAAATTCCTGTCTCCCCCTCCTCATCCCTATTTCCAGTCACAGAGAAGCACGAAAAAGGGCTTGTGCCAGAGAAAGGCATAAGAACATATCATTCGATATTTCACCTGAATTGTATGGGACTAGACTTTTCACAAATAAAATCAATATGAAGTTATATGAATTGTCTAGTTTCCTTTGCAGTGATTGAAAAGGGTAATTTGATAGACCACAGCTAAAAGCAGTAAGTGTTGGAAAACAATATCATATTTAAATTATGTTCCCACTGATTTGAGAGTGCTCAATAAACCAATTACTAATTCCAGAATTAGAAGAAGGGACATATTTTAGTGGAAATACATTTATAAATTCTCAGTTATTAGTGAGTATTTTTGTCTTACGGTGACTTTAATTTCCCTCTGTAATATCATAACTATGAATAGTTTGTTAATAAACACTTAGATAGCATAACCCTTTGTTATATTTTGGGTTACTGTACCTGCCTGGATATTTCAGGTTACTGTATTCATCGTTTTTCTCTTATTGAACCAAATTATAGTTATAACTATTTACATTTTCATGAAATTATAAGTTTAAAAATTTAAAGGAAGAACAGCTTTTGAAATTTTGATATTTTAGAGTGAGAAAATATTCTACCATATGGGATGAGTGTCGTTAAACGGATTACTTAAAATTAAAAAATGTGCTTCAGGATGGGTGCAATGGCTCACGCTTGTAATCTCAGCACTTTGGGAAGCCAAGGACAATGAATCACCTGAGGCTGGGAGTTCAAGACCAATCTGGCCAACATAATGAAACCCCATCTTCACTAAATATACAAAAATTAGCTAGATGTGGTGGTGCACACCTGTAATCCCAGCTACTCAGGAGACTAATGCAGAAAAATCGTTTGAACCTGAGAGGTGGAAGTTGCAGTGAGCTGAGATTGTGCAACTGCACTCCAGACTGGGTGACAGAGCAAGACTCTGTCAAAATAATAATAATAATAATAATAATAATAAAATAAAATAAAAGGTGTTTCAGAGAATAAATCTATGTATGGTAAGTTGCAAATGTTATTGTTTATGTTCTCTAAATCATTACATGGTTTCATGGAGCATAAGTTTACAAATTTCTAAGTGGCATTTAAACCAGTAAAATTTACTGATAATATTAAATTTTCTTTGGGATGAATGTTTCTATCATAAGCATGAAACTGTATGCCATCCATCATCTATGTTTTTTTGAAAACCTACTATGACAGGTACTATTTTAAACAGTGGTGATGTTATTGCTATCTAGAGGAAAGCCAGCAAAATAATGAATTAATTGAATATAGTTAAGTATATCCTATCAGAAAAGTATAATTAGAAACGTAAAACCAGAGAACACATCTCAAACTCAGCCTTGACATTTTAGGCTTTGAGAAAATAAAAATGATGAGTTTGCTGAGTTTTTAATAAGAAAGAGTTTGGCAGATAATTCAGGCTGGTTAAGGATTTTCCATTAAGCATGCACAAAGCTGGTAGCAAAGAGATTTGTGTGCATTCACAATACATGTGTTTGTTTGGATGCTTGTGTAGCTCTTTTGAGGTTTTAAATGAGAAGGTAGCCAGCTCATAAGTCTTTCCTGCTTTGCAAAAATAAATCTCTTATAGCTCTTTATATGAACTTCTAGGAAAGTGTTATATATTTCTATAAGCATAGTGGAAGAAACCATTATCGGCCAAGGAGGAGCCCATAGTCTCTTTAGCAGTCAGTAGAACAACTTTCAGCATGTGGAAATATTATATGCAGGTAATTCCCTAGTTCAGGCTTGGCAGATTAAACAAATACTTTATTTGGAAGGAATACGTATACAGACAGGTAATAATCATCATCACATTCTTTATAGAATATGCTTTATCTCTGAGATGATTCATGTTAATAACTTACCATAGGTCAAATTAATCATGAGAAAATATTTAGAGTATAGCCTGGTCATCTAATTATTTCATGTTGATGTAGCAGTACAAAAGAAATGTGTTGTTATATTCTATAGCTTACACATTCAGCAAAATATCAGATATTATTGTTTATCTTTCAAAATAGCAATAAGTACTGGAAACATATATCATGTTATTGTGTATTCATTAATAAAACATATATTAGAACGTATAAAATACTACTTTGCTCTAGTTTGCCAACGACAAAAAAAGAAAAGAAAAAAAGGAAAGAAAAGGTTTTCTTATTTTACTTTTACATGAAATGAAATACAATTTTTTAGAAGATATAAAAATGCTCTTTCCTGTATGTTAAAGAAGAGGTGCACATAGGGGTGCCAGATTTAGCAAATTAAAGTATAAGCATGGACTATATAATATTTGGTGAATAGATACACTACAAAAATGATTCTTATTAGTCTGAAATTCAAATTTAACAGTGTTTTATCTAACAATATTAACAGTTTATATCAAAAGTGTAAATATCTTAGATTTTCATTAATCATTGTAATGTGCTTTGAGTGATAAACCTGTTTTTATTTTTCCTTTCATTATCTACATTAGTTTCCAGTTTAACCCTAAAAGCAATATTTACATCAAATAGTTCAAAGTTTATGAGATATTGAAATTATTAATTCATTCATAATGTATAAATATCAATACAACATATAATCAAATTGAAACATTTTGCTAAATTATTTATATATTTTTAAGTTTTCTTTTATTTTTTAACCTTCAATATTTAGAAATTGCCTTTTCATTTAATTTTTGTGTAAATATGTAAAACATTTATGAGATGTTGAAGCCAAATCTATGAAACAAGATTTTTTAGAGTAGATTACTTTCTATCTCTATTCCTTCAGGCCTAGTTCTTTCCTCTCCCTGTAGAGAACTATATTTTTAATTAAAATTTTGCTTATTTCTCAATTAAAAATAAGCATTCTCACACACATACATACATATATTTATTTATATCCTTTCCTCTCTTTTAGATAGACAGTTGCATATCATATTCACTTTTTGTTCACTTGTTTTTTTCTATTAATGTGTCCTAGTTTAATCATTTAATGTCAGTATACAGAAAGATTACTCGTTGTTTGTTTTTAAAGCTTCATTCAGGCATGATCGGTATCTAAGAAACTGCAAATATTTAATATGTACATTTTAATGAGTCTGGACATATGCATAAACCATTGATTCCACTATCACAGGATCCTTCGGGTGTTGCTTTGCCAGCTGGAAACCTCTGTGTGTGGTGCCACCTCTGCTTGAGTTTCACTCACACTCACTGAGTTTGTTCCATCCACTTGGCTCAGCAGGCTGTGCTCAGCTCACGATACCAGCCCAAATCCCACACCCACCAAGAGTGAGCCAGGTGCAGAGTGGCAAGGGGTCTGTGAGTCAGCAAGCATGAGGTCCAGCCATTATGCACAGCCAGGGGTGCCAACTGCTGTGGCAGGGGCAGGCAGCTCCAGGCACAGGCAAAGGTGCCAACTCCATGCAAAGCTATGGCTGGGCCAGATGTAGCACAGGCAGCTTCTGCCATGGGCACTGACATTTGGACAAGGAAAATGTGGTTGTGCCAGAAAACTCAGAGAGGCCAGCAACTGTGGAGCCCCAAGGGGTGAGAGAGGACGTGTTACAACTCTCTCATTCCTGCTGCCCATAGCACAGTGAATTGAGGAGTGGGCATGTTTCAGTTATTTGTGTTACAGCTCGTTCAGTCCCCCTGCCCCGCTCAGGCCCATGGCTCCTGGGCTAGCCCAGCCCTGCTGCTACTTCCTGTCATGTGAGGTGACTGCCTGATGCCAGCAGAGGGCAGGACGGCTACGGTGTTACACCTCTGGCTTGGGGAATTCCGAGGCCTGGGACCCCAGAAGTGTTGCTTGTCTTCACTCCCACAACCTGATAAATGAGAGCGTGGCACCACCTGCAGCTCAGTGAACCAATCAAGAATGTGTTACAGCCCTTTTTGCTACCACCCACAGCTCAGCAAGCTAGCAAGGAAAGTATTACACCCTTTTTCACATCCACCATTTGGCAGGTTCCAAGTCCGTCCCATGTCCATTAAGAATAAGGTTGCATGGACAACTGGAGGGTAAGCAAGGCAGAGAAGAGCTTTATTGAGTGACAAAACAGCTCTTGGTAGAGAGGAGACCCAAAGTGGGTATCTCCTATCCACAGCCAGGTAGAGCTGATGTGTGGCTAAGTCCAGGGTTTTTATAGGCTCAGAATAAAGGAAGTTCCTGCTGATTGGTCCTGGAATGGGTCTAGAAAAAGCACCATCTGACTGGCCAAAAGTCATCAAGGAAGTCCCCACTCTGGGTTGTGAACTCCACCCAGAACTGGCAGCCCATAGGCTTCAGGACATTACTGGCTTGAAAGTCAAGCCTCACCAGGGACCCACCCCTTTCTACCTAGGAACCTGTCTGCCTCCTACAGCCATCATCAATCACCCCTAGGAAGAAGTATATCTAACTGCCCTTAGGATAGGGATGATGACCACTCTTAACCCCTTCATGCTGACAGGGTGTGTTGTTTTGAGAAAATAGCAGTCAGAGCTCTCTCAGAGGCCTATCTAAGGGTCCCTGGTAAAAAGAGCCATTGTCTGAGGCTCCACTTGCATGATCATTTGGAGTTTGATGACCTCTAGGTGAGAAGAAACAAATTTTACAAGAAGTTTAAGTATGCATGGACTAAATATGAGTATTATACATAGAGCAGCTAACATGAAAAATCTGCCAAAGATAATAGAAATAAAAAGTAAAATAGACTAAACATTCTGAAAACAATGTTGTGGCTAGAGCTGTTTCACCCTGGTGAAATAAATTAAATCTTGTATGGGGCAGTTAAACTTTAAAAGAGAAATAACTACATAGGGGAGTAGATAATACCTTGGGAGTTCATGACTAAGGTGTCCATGACAAAGATGCCTAATGGTGAGGAACAGAACAAAGGTGAGAACAGCAAGCATAGGTGAGACTATAAAGAGGATATCTATGGAATGTTAATTATTGGCACTTAGCTTTTGTAATTTTTAGCTTGAGGTCTCTGATTTCTTCTCATGGGTACTTTAGGTGCTCTTCTGGGTCAACGGAGGTAATTATTTCAGTTTCCCAGGGCTTTATTCAAGTACAATGAATCAAAAAATGTATTTCAGTGATCTTTACTGTGGTAGGAGTAGAAAGAAATACAATCTAAAGTCTCTCCCACTCTGAGCCTAGAGAGGGAAAAAGGGAGGGAAAGTGCCTTTACCAGTACTAAGTCCCCTGGTGATATGGTTTGGCTCTATGATCTCACCTAAATCTCATCTTGAATTGTACTTCCATAATTCCCCCATGTTGTGTGAGAGACCTGCTGGGAGATAATTTGCATCATGGGTGAGGTTTCCCCCATACTGTTCTCATGGTAGTGAATAAGTCTCATAAGATCTGAAGGTTTTATCAGGGGTTTCTGCTTTTTCACCTTCCTCATTTTCTCTTGCCATCACCATGTAAGAAGTTCCTTTCACCTCCCACCATGATTCTGAGGCCTCTCCAGCCATGTGGAACTGTAAGTCCAGTTAAACCTCTTTTTCTTCCCAGGCTCTAGTGTGTCTTTATCAGCAGCATGAAAACCAACTAATGTAGTAAATTGGTACCAGTAGAGTGGGGGCATTGCTAAAAAGATACCCCAAAATGTGGAAGCAACTTTGGAACTGGGTAACTGGTAGAGGTTGGAACAGCTTGGAGGGCTCAGAAAAAAACAAGAAAATGTGGGAAAGTTTAGAACTTCCTAGAGATTTGTTGAATGGGTTTGACAAAAAATACTGATAATGATATGGACAATGAAATCCAGGCTGAGGTGGTTTCAGAGGGGGATGAGGAACATGTTAGAAATTGGAGCAAAGGTGACTTGTTATGTTTTACTAAAGAGACTGGTGACACTTTGCCGCTTCCCTAGAGATTTGGAGCTTTGAACTTTGAACCTGAATAAGGAATTTTGAACCTGAAAGAGATGATTTAGGGTATCTGGTGGAATAAATTCCTAAGCAATACAAAGCATTCAAGAGGTGACTTGGATGCAGTAAAAGGCATTTAGTTTTAGAAGGAAAGCAGAACATAAAAGCAAAAATATTGTAACTTGACAATGTGATAGAAAAGAAAACCCCATTTTCTGATGAGAAATTCAAGCTGCCTGAAGATATTTGCATAACTAACAATGAGCCAAATGTGAATCACCAGGACAATGAAAAAAATGTCTTCAGGTCATGTCAGAAACTTTTGCAGCAGCCTCTCTCATCACAGACCTGGAAGTCTAGGAGGAAAAAAAAATGGTTTTGTGGACACAGCTCGGGGTCCTTATGCTGGGTGCAGTCCAGGGACTTGGTGCCCTGCATTACAGATGCTCCAGCTGTGGCTGAAAGGGGCCAATGCAGATCTCAGGCTGTGGCTTCAGAGGGTGTAAGCCCCATGCCTTGGAAGCTTCCATGTGGTGTTGAGCCTGCGGGTGCACAGAATTAAAGAACTGGCATTTTGGAACCTCCATCTAGATTTCAGAAGATGTATAGAAGTTCCCAGATGTCCAGGCAGAAGTTTGGCAGTGCAGATAAGAAATATGGGGTTGGAGCCCCCATAGAGAGTTTCTACTAGGGCACCACCTAGAGGAGCTGTGAGAAGAGGGCCACCACCTTCCACATACAGGTGGAATGGTAGATCCACCTACAGCTTACACCCTGTGCAAGGGGCTGTTCTTTCTTTTGCATTACATAAAAATTAAATATAAATTAACTTTTAGAACATAAACTATTGAAGAATAAGGAAACTCATTAAATAACCCTGAAGATGAGATAAAAATTCCATGATATATGAGACAGAAAGACAATAATGAAACATCACCTGTGAAACCTAGATTAACCAAAAAAGTTAACAAAAGCAAATCCATGTTTTAATTATTAAACAAAATATTATTGATTTAAACTGCACCAAGTATTACAAGAAGGAACTAAAACTAATCTGTGAAAATTAGAATGTGGGAATTAATTAAGCTAAGAGAAGGAATTAATGAGTTATAAACAGAAATAAGGTCTAATTTGTAAGTGTAGTGAAGAAGTTATGGAACATAGCTAAGGCAGTGATAAGAGTGAAATTTATAGTACTAAATGCCCACGTTAAAAAGCTGGGAAGATCTCAAGTTAACAACCTAATGTAACAACTAAAAAAAACTAGAGAACCAAGAGCAAACAAATCCCAAAGCTAGCAGAAGACAAGAAATCACCAAAATCAGATCTAAACTGAAAGAGACAGAAACACACAAAACCATTAAAAAGATCAATGAAACTGAGGGCTAGTTTTTGAAAAAAATAATAAAATAGACCACTAACTACACTAATAAGGAAGAAAAGAGAAGATTCAAATAAACACAATCAGAAATGATAAGGGGAGTATCACCACTGACACTGCAGAAACACAAACAACCATCATAGAATGTTATAAACACCTCTATGCATATAAACTAGAAAATCTAGAACATATGGATAGATTCCTGGACACATACAACCGCCCAAGACTGAACCAGAAAGAAACTGAATTCCTGAAGAGACCACTAATGAGTTCTGAAATTGAGGCAGTAGTAAATAGCCTACCAACCAATAAAAGCCCAGGACCAGATGGATTCACAGCTGAATTCTACCATATGTACAATGAAAAGTTAGTACCACTCCTACTAAAACTATTTCAAAAAAACTGAATAGGAAGGACTCCTCCTTAACTCAGTCTATGTGGCCCACATCATCCTGATACCAAAACTTGGCTGAGATACAAAAAACAAAAAAAAAGGAAACTTCAGGACAATATCCTTGATGAACATTGATGCAAAAATCCTCAATAAAACACTGGCAAACTGAATCCAGCAGCACATCAAAAATCTTATCCACCATGATCAAGTAGGTTTCATTCTTGGGATGTAAAGTTGGTTCAACATACACGAATCAATAAATGTAACTCATTACACACACACCAAAACTAAAGATAAAAAACACATGATTATCTCAATAGATGCAGAAAAGACTGTTGAAAAAATTCAACAGCCTTTTTAAAACTCTCAATAAACTAGGTATTGAAAGAACATAAATCAAAATAATGAAAGTTATCTGCAACAAACCCACAGCCAACAAACCCACAGCCATTTTTGCTGAATGAACAAAAACTAGAAGCATCCCTGTTGAAAAACAGCACAAATCAAGGATCCCCTCTCTCATCATTTATATTTAACATAGTATTGGAAGTTCTGACCAGACCAATCAGGCAAGAGAAAGAAATGAAGGGCATTCAAGTGGGAAGAGAGGAAGTCGATCTATTTGTTTGCAGATGACATCATCTTATATCTAGAAAACTCCATTGTCTCAGCAAAATCTTCTTAAACTCATAAACAACATCATCAAAGTCTCAGAATAAAAAATAAATGTCCAAAAGTTGCTAGTATTTGTACGCATCGACGACAGTCAAACGAAGAGCCAAATCATGAATTAACTCCCATTTATAACTGCCACACACACAAAATAAAATATCTAAGAATATGACTAACGAGGGAAGTAAAAGATCTCTATAAGGAGGACTACTGATACAGGAGTTAAGAGGAAATCATTTAGGCAGATAGTAAGGGTATGAGAGTCCTCGGTAAGGCTTTTCTTTTTAATAAAAAACAGGCCAAAATCATTTTCTAACAAACAGCAGCCTGTAAAGTCAAGCTACGGACATAGACAAGCAAGCTGAGAGCTTGTATAGGTGAATGCCGGCAGGAACTAGAGACTAGAGATGTTGAAGTTGGTGGCTCCATCTTCCCTTCTCTGCCAGCCATGTGAAAAGTAAGAAGCAGACAAGATGGCACAGATCAACTGGAAAGCCTATTTGCATAATAAGATTAGGGTGGAGTGACCAGCCTTTCCTGCGTGCTATGTAAACGTCATACCTGATGTAACCAATCTGTGAGCCCTATGTAAAGCAGACACTGCCTCCTCAAACCAGACTATAAAATACAGTGCATCCACTGTCAACTTATCCTTTCTGCTTGGAGAAGCAGCTCTCTCTCTAATTTTATTATAATTAAATAATGTTGTTATAATTTTTTCTCTGATATACTCTGATATGATAAATTTATCAATCTTTCTCTTATGAATGGTGATTTTGGTGTTAGTCTAGGAACTGTTTCCCTACTCTTAAACTCTGAAGATCTTCTCTTAGGTTTGTTTTCTAAAAAGTATACCATTTTACCTTTTATATGTAAATCTATGATTCATTTTAAGTCAATTTTTGTAAAAGTTGTGAGATTCAATGCAGTCTTTTGATGGTGGATATGTAATTTTTCTAGCAATCTTTGCTAAGACTACCTTTTCTTCATCAAATTATTTTTGTATTTTTTTCAAAAGTCAGTTGGACATATTTCTATGGGTCTGTATCTCGGTTCAATATTCTGTTCCACTGACTTATATATGTGTCCTTTTGCTATTACTACACTGTATTAATTACTAGGTTTTAATCTTCAGTGTTGGGTAGGGTGATTTATTTTACTTTCTTCTTCTTTTTTTTACAAGATAGCTTTAGTTGTCCTAGGACTTATGCTTCAGGATATATGTTTTAGAATGCATTTCAATTCCTAAAAAAAAAAAAAGATGGAATTTTGACAAAAAGTGCACTAAACCTATAAATCAATTTGGTAAGAATTGACATCTTTGTAATATTGTGCCTTCCAATCCATGCATATGGTGTGTTACTTGAATTATTTAGGATTTCTTTGATCTCTTTCATCAGAATTTTGTAATTTTCAGGATACAGATCTTGTACATATTTTATTAGAATTATGCCAAAGTATTTAATTTTCTTTAGAGAAACTGTTAATTGTATTGTTTTTAATTTTGGTTTTTATTTGCTTGTAAATAAAAGTTTGATTGTTAAGTGTATTGATCTTGTTATTGTGACCGAGTTAAACTTACTTATTAGTATTGAGATACTTGCTTTTGTTTTTGTAGACTCCTTAAGATTTTCTATGTAGAGAGTAAGTGACATCTGGAAATAGAGATCATTATTATGTGTTTCTTTATAATATATATGTTTTTTATTTATTTTTCTTGGCTTATTGTACTAACTAGAAATTCTAGTATTATTTTGATAAGAGTGGTGAGAACAGACATTCTTACCTTATTCTTGATCTTAGGGAGTAAGCATTTAGCTTTTTACTTTTAAGTATGATTTTAGTTGTAGATTTTTACAAAACACTCTTTACCAAGTTGAGATCATCGCCTATGTTCCTAACTTATTAAAAGTTTTTATCATGAGTGTTAGATTTTATGAAATGCTTTTTCTGAATTAATTAATATGGTCATAAGATTTTTCTTCTTTAGCCTGATGTAAATTACAATGATTGATCTTTGAATGCTGAACTTGATATGCATACCTGAAACAAATTACTCTTGGTCATAAAGTACAATTCTTTTTATATATTATGAAAATTAGTTTGCTATTTTTTAAATGTCATTTTTTTATTCAAGTTTTGTTCTGGTTCCAAAGATTTATAAAACATATGATTGTGTTTTGTTTGAATATTTTTCATTCAATTAAAAATGCATTAATGTCTTGAGTTTTATAATTTTAATGTGTTTTTTTACATCTGTAAGCTACATTTTAGACTGAAGTTCTGGTTTATATTTCTATGGCACTTTTAATTTTGAAATATAAAACATTGTTTTACCTCATGTCTGAAGTTAAGTAATTAACTATATTTTTTTGATCCACTGCCTTTTGATTGTTCCTTTCTCCACCTCCTTCCCTTTTCTCTTTCCACATGCCCTCCTTGCCTTATTACTTATTTCCATCATTCAAATTACATTTGATAGTTGAAGCATATGTAAAATTATAGCATGTAAGGCTCAGAGCACATGTAAGATCATATCAAGAGTAAGTAGGAAGTAAAACAAGACCACAGCAATTTAAAACATATCAAGAGAAAAATGGGCTTGCTTTTACAAAATATATATATTTTTTATTTTACAAGTCTGTTTCCATTTTCAGTTTGCTGTCAACAGGATGGCCCAGAGACAGTAAGTGAATATATGAGAAAATATATGAGAAGAGACAAAAAGGCATAAAGATATTAATAGGCCAGAAATAAAATATATCTTCTTCTTCAGCCTCACGTGGGCTACAGTCAGTCTGCTATAACTTAGGGATCAGATGAAAGGTACAGAGATATCAATCTTGTTTTTAAAGTACTTTTACTTGCTCCAAGAAGTTCTGGCATCCATTCTTCAGTGAAGACTAAATATGTGACAAGTGTGAACTTTAAAAGCAAAACATTTTCAAGTTTTCAAGTGTATTAAAAATGTCTGACCAAATTCTAAAAGTTCAGCTTTAGATAACTCAGAATGACTTAATGAAATTTTACTAACCTTTCCAAATATTGTACCTCAAAGCTGAAAGGAGGAATGAAAAATTTTGGCTTAAAGGGTAATATTTCAAGAAAAGTATAAATGCTGGAAAGTAAGGGCTGTAAAAATGTGTGTATAAATTTTTTTTTCAAACATAGCTACAGTTAATTAATTGAATCCAAAACTATTAAACTTTTTTTTTTACATAAACATGGAATTTGTTTTCATATTGACACTTTATAAATGGTTTATTAACTGTTTAGTCAGATATCTCAATAAAGGATGGATGGGGGATCAATGTAGTAATTTGTACTGCAATTAAATATTAATATTAGCTATAAACAGAATATTTGTTAAGAATAGTGTGATTACTATGTATAATTTTATATTATATAAATAATAGTATATAAAAATTGCAATCATGTGCCACAGAATGATGTTTCAGTTGATGATGGACTACATAAGTAACAACAGTCCCATATGATATAACGGAGCCCAAAAACTTGTTTGGCCTAGTGACATCATAGCCATTGTAACATCATAGAGCAATGACTTAATTTTTGTATACATTTAAGTGTAGTCCGAGTGTACAATGCTTACAGAGTCTACAAAAGTATACAGTAGTGTCTTAGGCCTTTGCATTCATTCACCACTTAGCCACCAAGAGCAATTTTCAGCTTTGCAAATTTCATTCATGGTAAGTGTTCCATACAGGTGTACCCTTTTAAAAATCACTGATATCATATTTTACTCTACTTGTTTTATGTTTACATAGGTTTAGATACACAAATACTGAGAGCAGCAGTGACCAATCTGGAGCAGCCACTGCGAATATGCGAGCTGCAGTGGGGGAGGCACAGCCAGGCTTGCATGTTCCTCAGAGTCATGGGGAGTTGGGGACAGGCAAGAGTCCTGCCCCCTACCAGATTGGCAGGGCAAGATTCCCGTGCTCCTGGGCACAGCCACAGCCACCCAGCTTCAGCTCCAGACCCCAGCATCCCTGCACTCTCAGTGGCCCAGGAAGCCCCTTGCCCTTGCCGCAGGCTGGAAAGTGCCTGCTGCTACTCCCTGGCCTCTTCCTGCCCCAAGAGCCCACTGTGATTTCAAAGCAAAGTTGTGGCTGAGCCCAGGAGCATGCGGCCCTGGCTGGTTATGCATGTGTTCAGGGCAGCCCCGACATGCCAGCCCCCTGCCGCCTCGGCCTCCTCCAGACTTTGGGTGTCAACAAATATGGGAGGGAAACCTAGGTGGGGGGGTGAGGGTGTCTTGGCATGGGCCTGCAGGCGCCCCTTGGAACAAACAGCCTGGGTGCCTGGATGGCATGTTGATTGCGGCAGGAGGCAGACAGATTTCTGAGCAGAAAGGGGCAGGTTCCAGGTGAAACCTCACCTTTAATCCAGGGACGGCTTGAAGCCTAGGGGCAGGCTGGGCTACCAGTTCTGGGTGGAGTCCATGGCCTGGAGCTAGAACTTATGGTGCTTCACGCTCCCCCTCTGCCCATGGACCAATCAGCATGTGCTTCTTCCCTTCTGAGCCCATAACTGTGGACTCAGCGAAACTTGGATAAATGCCAGGACTACCAGCTGTATGAAGGAGCTACCCACCACGGGTCTCCTCTCTGCTGAGAGCTGGATACTTGTCAGGATGATGTGATGTGCCCACCATGGGTCTCTTGAGAGCTGTCCTGACACTCAGTGAAGCTCCTCTCTGCCTTGCTTACCCTCCAGTTGTCCACATACCTCATCCTTCCTGGACACGTGACCAAAATTCAGGACCTGCCAAATGGCAAGACTGAAAGAGCCTGGACTACAAGAAGGAGAGAAGAGCTACAGCTCTACTGGGCACCCAGACATTGGGGTTCCCCGTGACAGGGCTGTGACATGCTGTAGCACAGTCTTTGGGACTTTCAGTTCCTGGAGTCTTTGAGCTTTTGTGCGTCATTTTGTTTACCTCGTTCAGATGCTGGTGCCTGCAGCGAAAGCTGCTTGTAGTATGTCTGGTCCATTGCAGCTTCGCATGAAGCTAGTGCCTGTGCTAGCGCCCCTGGTGCTGCCAGTCCCACCAAAGCTGGACTCCCTGGCTGTGTGCATTGGCCGCACCCCATGCTGCTTGCTCACACACCCCTCACCACTCTGCACCTGGCTTGCCTTTTACTGGCATAGGATCCAGGCCAGTAGCACAAGTCAAACACAGCTTGTTGGGCCCAGTGTGTGGAACAAGACCAGTGAGCACAAGCAAAACACAAGCAGAGGTGCTGTCAGCCACAGGTTGTAAAACAATTAGAAAATTAAAACATGCAATATTTTTGTTTCATTGAAATTTTTTTTTGTATTTATATAGTCCCTATCTTCAAAGCCTCAAGTAACTGAAGAAAATTAAATAAATGCCAGGTCTATCTAATTTAAAATGAGTTCAATATTGATTAAACATTGTAATTCCATTAAAAATTCTAACTAGTCAAATACTTCATTTAATGAAAACTACAAGTTTGGTAACACAATTAGAAATATCTATTTAATTTATCCAAGTTCCTTACTTGGATGCCGAGACCAGCTTGGTGGGGGAGACCCTAACACAGCGGCGCTAGAGGAATTAAAGAAACACACACAGAAATATAGCGGTGTGGAGTTGGAAATCAGGGGTCTCACAACCTTCAGAGCTGAGAGCCTCGAACAGAGATTTACCCACGTATTTACTGACAGCAAGCCAGTGATCAGCACTGTTTCTGTAGATTACAGATTAACCAGAAGTATTCCTTACTGGAAACAAAGGAATGGGCCTAAATAAAGGGATGGACTCTGGCTAGTCATCTGCAGCAGAAGCATATTCTTAAGGCACAGATCATCAAGCTATTGTTTGTGATTTAAGAACGCCTTTAAGCGGTTTTCCACCCTGGGTGGGCCTGGTGTGCCTTGCCCTCATTCCTATAAACCCACAGCCTTCTAGTGTGGGTGTCATGGCCATCACGAACATGTCACAGTGCTGCAGAGATGTTGTTTATGGCGAGTTTTTGGACCAGTTTATGGCCAGATTTGGGAGGCCTATTCCCAACACTTGGAGATCAAATTTTAGATTTTGATTTACATAACATTGGAGAAAAGATTCATTGCTGTCTAGTCTCCAGTTCTAGTCCTTCCACCTTAGTCCTGACCAACTTCTGAAATTTTAATAACCTTAAGATCAAACTTTCTGTCTTTAGACTATTCATGAATCATCTTTTAAACACTATTAATGGAGCTCTTTTAATTATGAGCCAACACTTACCGAATCTAGCAGCTATAATTTGAATTTTACTTAGCCAGTGATGTGCTGGAGCTAGCCCTAACTGAGTCATAAGGGATGACTTTGACATTTTTTTCCCATTTTCCTTTTGGTGGCATGAAAGTGGTAACTTGAAATTGGTCATGCTGAGGAAATTAACACCACAGACATCAGCAAATAGTACAAAACTGAGATTTGTGCCCACTCTCTGGTGAACTAACTGCTAAATATTTACTGTCACATCATTGCTTATAGTGCTTGATAAACTGATCTTACCACATTCACATCTAAAGGTGAAGATAATTTAGGATTTTGGTATGTATTGTAATTTCTTTATTCTTTGTGACTTGGGAAAAAATACAAGATTTCTTACAATTCTGCAGCCTCTTCTTTGTTTTTGTCACATTGCTTTGCTGACGTTATCTCACAAACCACAGTTCCTTTCATTCCAGTGTTTGTACTATTCTTTCCACAGTCCAAGAAGTTTAACATTTAAACTTACACAGATCTACATTCTTACACATGTGCACACACACACTCATACACATAGCCTAATCTGGTGTGCATGACAATACATTAGAAAAAGCTGAGATTTAGTGATCAAAATAAATTGAGTTTAAATCACTACTCTATCACGTACTAACATAAATGTTGAAGATAATTCTATTTTCTCTTTTGTGAAAGAGAAATACAATTATAGGGTTAATAGGGTGGTTGTGAAGGACAAATGAAAGAATATATTCAAATGTCGTATGTGCCTTAATACTATCTGGCACACGATCATTTCCAAATCATTTTTGTTATTTTCTCCATTCGTTAACAATCAACAATATGGTATATCACTTGATATAGTTTGGATATGTGTCTCTGCCCAAATCTCATGTCAAATTTTAATCCTCAATGTGGGAGGAGGACCTGGTGGGAGGTGATTTGATCATGACGGTGAACTTCCCTTTTGCTGTTCTCATAATAATGGGTAAGTTCTCAGGAGATCTGATTGTTTAAAAGTGTGTAGCACCTCCTCCTTCTCTCTCTTTCTCCTTCTCCAGCCATGTAAGATGTGCCTGCTTCCCCTTCACCTTAAGTCATTATTGTAAGTTTACTGAGGCCTCCCCTATGGAACTGAGAGCCAATTAAAGCTCTTTGCTTTATAAATTACCCAGTTTCAGGTATTTCTTTCTTTCTTTTTTTTTTTTTTTTTGAGACGGCGTCTCGGTCTGTTGCCCAGGCTGGAGTGCAGTGGCACAATCTTGGCTCACTGCAAGCTCCACCTCCCAGGTTCACGCCATTCTCCTGCCTCAGCCTCCCAAGTAACTGGGACTACAGGTGCCCACCACCATGCCTGGCTAATTATTTGTATTTTTTAGTAGAGACAGGGTTTCACCGTGTTATCCAGGATGGTCTCGATTTCCTCATCTCGTGATCCGATTGCCTCGGCCTCCCAAAGTGCTAGGATTACAGGCGTGAGCCACTGCACCCGGCCAATTTCAGGAATTTATTTACAGCATTGTGAGAAGACACTAATACATCACCCTTCAATAACATAAAATTGCAATTTTTAAAAAATCACCTTTTTGAAAAAGTTTCAGAGAAACTTAAACATTTTCCAGTCTGTGACACTTTATCTCTTTCGTCACTAAACACTTGGTTATATTAGCAGTAATCCTGACTGTTTTCAATCTCCACTATCTCCATCATGTATAGACATGAAAGATATTACTTCCTTTAAACAAACTCAAAAGAGGGAACAGGTGAAAGCAGCCTGTCATTATTGTGAACATAGGAATCTAGAAGTGATAATTAACAAATATCATAGTCCAAATATACATATATATTTCTAAAGACATGTGCTAACAAGAAATCTTGTATAGAATGCATTGAATTCAACCTCATGTTACAATCAGTTCTTCAAAACTATTACTGTAATATAGACTTAGATTATCATTGTCAGCAGCTCAACAATTCAGAACATTTTCACATATTAGAATCTTTGTTATTTATTACAACCTCCTTTGAATAATATAATCGTTTTTCTTATAAGGAAAAAAATGGTGTGTCAGAGCTTCAGGGGTGTAAATAGCTAAGATCATAAGAAGTAAAGTATCTTTTCTTTCACTGTTTTGCATTGATATTTATTTTAAGAAATCAGGCTTCAAAGGTAAAATTGATCTCTACTTCTTTTCACATAGCCAATTTTGATTAGTACAAAGACCCCATTCAATTTCTACATATACATACTGACATCAATTGCTAATGGATATTCTCTGCATATCCTTGGCAAAATGACAATTTAATTTTCACAGAGGCAAGCACATACCTAAGCTTGTCATACAAACAGTCAGGCTTCTCATTGGCTGGTTCTTTGGGGTTGGGACATATTAGGGAAACAACATTTTATCTTGCATACCAGATGCTGTCTCTTACAGAAATATGACAGCATCATTTCTTAAACTCAAAAGCCAGGTCAAGGTCCAAAAATATCATCTGGCTTATATTACCTTTAGTAAATGTTTTCCTTTTAACTGTAGAATCTTAAATTATTAATCAATCTTCAAGTGGAATGCTGTCACCTGATATAGATGATAAGTCGTCATAGCTGAATGAGGGAAAGGGAAGATTGCATTCAGAACATTTCCACTTGGGATATAAATATTTATCTGAGCTTCATCCTCTGGCCCCAATGGGGCCTTTGCCTCTATTCTGTTTTTATGTTTATTTTGATAACAATACAACACAATACACTTAAATAACACAGTTAAATGATAGAGATTCTTCTAAATAGTTCAAATATCATTCTCATGCATATTGGAGTAAAATTTTAAATCTGAAATACCCTGAATCTCCTGAGACAAATCCAAATTTGCATGAAAGTTCAGATATCAGATTTCTTAACTCAGATAAAAGTGTTTCTACTAGGAAAGTTGTAGCAGCAGATAGAATTGTTTCCAAGACACAGGCATCTTGAAAAATATATTTGGATGTGAGAAATCAAACCTTGTCTTTTGACCAAGAATTTACATTCTAGATTTATTTTACTCCTCTTTAGGTTTTTAGATCACTTAAAAAATGATGTCGTAAGTAACCTTAGTGACAGCCCATGTTGTTTGTCACCACAAAAGCAAATATTTTGAGCATCATAATTTTCTAGAATATGACAGAAAAAAACTGTCTTTGATGAAATTTTTTTGAAGAAGAAAACAAATTATTTTCCAAACAAACAACTTAAATCAAAACTTTGTGTAAGCTTTTATTTCTTTTTAAAACTTGAATGTAGAAATGTTGGGGGGTTATAAATGATGTTGCCATCAATACAATTATGAGTTTAATGTACATAATCTCTATCAGAATATTCAGAAATACAAATTTCAGTTCATTTGGCATTAGTTTGTGAAGTATTTAGGGATTCTAAATAATTTTATAATTTATAATTTTCATTTGATAAGTTGATGGTTGAGATAACAGGTTGACACTTTTATTTTAAAAAGATTACAAGTAATCTTTGTGGGGATATATCTCTGGACGAGTCTTACTCCAACATTGAGACATGTCTCAGGATGGCTATTATTCATGCACCCTGGGTATCAAGCCCTGCAGTATGCCAGTCACTGCACTGCACCAGTTGATATGGCTATGAAGTTGCAAACAAATGATGTTTCTGCCCTGCTAGAGTTTGCATTCTATTGGAAATGAAGAGTAGATAATTTAAAAATAAAATAAATACATGTTTTGTTACATAATTTTAAGTGCTATTGAGTAAAATGAGTTAACAAGACGTGAGGTGTCATGTCAGATTTCTAATTTATATAGGGTGATATGGGAGATGATACTGCTAAAGATGGAAATTAAAGAGAGATAATGAATTAAGAGTGAGCCTTGTGATAACTGGAGGGAGCACCCACTAGGCAAAAGAATACCTCTAAGAAAGAGCCAGGAGGTCAGCTGTAGCTTGAAGAAAAAGAACAGAGATGAGAGAGGTAGAAAATGAGGTCAGAGAAACAGCCAGGGTCCAGACAATATTGGGTTTTGTGCTCTGTTGTAAGGCCATAGGTCTATGGTGACAGAAATGATACTGTATGCCATTAGACTTCCTAGAGTGGAATTTACTCCAAGTCCAAAATGACAACAACAAAAGCAGTCATCATAAGCAAAGATTCAGGCTCGCTTTAGGGGAATATTATTGAATTCTTATAATCCTTGATGTGAGAACAGCCTTCTTATTTTGGTGGATGTGGAAAGGCCAGTATTAACACAGGCCTGCTGTGTGCTACAGCAGTAGCAGTGTGAGTACTTAGCAGCAAGCATTACAGAGGACCCGGTGGGGGGCAGCAGGTAAAAGATAGGTGTCACTGCCAGAGTAAGGAAGAATAAAGAATCTCAGAGACTTATTGAACTAGGATCTAGTGACAAAGACCGTGTTCTTAAGGCTTGGGCTGTACCTTCACAAGTAGCATGATAAAGGACAACAGAATCTCATTTATTTCATCACTATTGCAAATATCATTCAATTTTACTTTTCTATTAGCTTTGTCCTGGACTGAAAAATATTTAACTCCAAGTGGTAATTTTTCATTAATAGCTCACCTTAATATGAAAATGAATTATAGCTATGGCTTGGGAAGAAGGCAAAAATGTTTTTGCTAGAAATAATGCCCCATCACACAGGAAAAATCTACTAATATAGACAGCAGCAATGTCAGAAGGCACAATGTTCTTTGACTGTTAACAGGCTCCTTCTTACCCGGTCTATTCACTGAGAAAGAGCTTCTCAGTTTCTGTGATACTGGCCTTTCCCATATCCCTTTTTACATTACCATTTTGGTGAACACCTATTTAGTTTCTATTTATGATTTCGTTGTAATTTCATTTTAGTGTGATTCCTGCTGCTAGATGTTTTGGCATAGGCTGCCTATTCCTTCCAGGAATGTGCCAGATTTTATCCAGGAAATCTCATTAAAGATTTCAATAATGGCAATTTGGTAATTTTCAAGACTGAATTAAGAATATTTATAGATTAATTTTCTCTTCTACATCTAGGTCCAATTCAGTAAGTTGAATTTGAGAAAGAAGCATGGAAGAGAATTTTGTGGCTAATATCATGACAAATGTCTTCTATAAATGGTTCATTCAAAATCCTGCGCATTTTCTGCTATAACATTTTCTAATGTCATCAAGGCCTATCAACTACCTCTGTGGATAAATAAAGTTCAAAATTATCATGATATTATTTTTTACAAAACAATATTACATACCATTTCTGACTTCAATAAAATATTCTAGAAAATATTTACATTCCTCCCCTTCACATTTATTTCTTATCGTTTACTAAGGTCAACACATGCGTGATAAAAATAAGTCTTAGTTGTTAAAAAATTTCAAATATTTATTTTTATCAATTTATATATATTAAAGCAGAATAAGGACTGACATCTTTTGAAGTTGGGAGGGTAAAACCTAACTATTGTAAAAGTATTGCTATTGTACACTAGAATCATGTGAGTCTACCACCTTTAACCTATATAAAGTGTAATTTCATACAATTAAACCAACATAGAATAAAATGATGTGATAATATCAGTCTTATGCTTTTCAGTCTGGAATCCTATTTAGCATAGTAAGATGCTTTCATTAAGTACTAATCCAGGAATTTTTATGCATGTTTTATAGTAAGAACTATCTTTCAAAGGAATCTTACCTCCAAGACCAATAAATATATGCAACAGGGGTGCTGCAGTTCTCACAAAGAGAAACCCTAGAATCCTAATTGCCGGAATTTCCTTCTCTCTCTCTACTTAGTAATCACAGAAATGATGAGAGGGAAAGTAACTTGAAATAATTTCTCTAGTACTTTAAACTCATTTTACAAATTATAAGTGAGATTCCAAAGGACTCACTTGGAATCTGGTCTGGTCTAAATCTGGTCTAAAACTGAGTAGACCAGATTTATAAAACATATCAATGGCTGACTAATACATAAAATATAAGCTGGCTGGGCGTGGTGGCTCACACCTGTAATCCCAGCACTTTGGGAGGCCGAGGTGGGTGGATCAACTGTGGTCAGGAGTTCCAGACTAGCCTGGCCCACATGGCAAAACCCTGTCTCTACTAAAAATAGGAAAAATTAGCCGGGCGTGGTGGTGGGCACCTATAATCCCAGCTACTCGGGAGGCTGAGACAGGAGAATCGCTTGAACCCGGGAGGTGGAGGTTGCACTGAGATGAGATGGTGCCACTGCACTCCAGCCTGGGCCACAGAGTGAGACTCCACCTCAGAAAAAAAAAATATATATATATATATATGTGTGTGTGTGTGTGTGTGTGTGTACACACACACACATAACCCTTATAATTTACTCACTAAATGTCTCAAAAGTATGTACCTCACAGCCATTCAGGTTTTTTCTGTTATCTGTAAATTTACATATCAGAATGCCAAGATATAAAAATACCCTTGAAAGACTATGCAGCCAGTTACGATTTGCATACTTTATTCTTATGTTGCTATTTTTCACAGTGTTTGAGTACACTACCTGCTTATTTTTATTATTTTTTTTAACTTGGCAGTGATGAGTTGATGGTTTAGAAATATGTGTTATGAATGTTATTTCATAGTAAAGTATAGTTAATCATTGCAGAAGTGTGTCACTAAACCTTTTTGAGAAATAATTGGTTTATAGCACTAGAAAATATTGTCCAAGCCTTGGAATCTTGAGATCAATTAGATTAGAAAAAAGTATCAATATATTTTCCAATTAATTCCCTCAGACATGAGCAGTTTAAAAGTGAACATGGGTATCATTTAAACTCAATCTGGGCATTGTATAAATTAACTCGGAAGACAGAATTGTAATATAACTCTAAAGAAGTTAAAAGAAAAAGATATTGACTTGGTTTCTAATCAAAGAGGCTACCCTCTAAACTCTTAAATATAGATAGTTTACTATATTAATATTCTGCTTGTATTAAAAAAAATCACAGCAATTTGCTAGGTCTCTGGAGAGCTAACAAGCCAACAACCTGGGAGTCAATCACATTATCTTCTCTCCTTCATTTCAAACCCTTCTCTCTTTTCAGATAGTTTGTGTGATCTAGACTTTGTGTAAAGTAGTGGAATACATGTCCAAGCCACATTCTCAAACTTATGTTTACTGCAATAAATCTGATTCCTATATTATTTCTATGCTGACTTTAAATATCTTTAAAGTTATAAGAGACAATATGAGTGAAGAGAGAATACAATACAGAATTCTAAAGATAATAAATGTTTTGTCTTGTAATTTAGTATATGACATCTATTTATCCCTCTCGTATATCAACTACATGGGAAATACTTTGTCTGTGAATTTCCCTAATAACATTTTGCCTTGCACAAGTGAATTCTACACATATTTGGATAATAATTAAACATTTACTAGGAAATATGCTACAAATACTTTAAGTACTCAGTGCTTTTTTTTTAGCATTTTTCTCGCTAAACAATTTTTTTGGGGGGGCGGGGCATGGAAATCAAAGAAACAATCATCTGGAAAATGTGGTCAACCAAGCAAACACTCTTTATGAACAGATTCAAATTTAGGCACCTTTTGTTTGAAATCATTATCTGTGCACTGCACAGTCCTCTGAAAACAGTGATACCCTCTGCAGATATCCCTTTGTGACAAACTCCCTCCAAAGCTTTTATTGCAATGGCCTCCACAGGGTTTGATACTGGGGTCCTCTCACCTGACAGGCCATTATCCTGTTTGTCAGGACACCTTTATGGCTTAACCCCTACCACTTCTTCTTGCCCCAGGAAAAACTCAAAGGCTATCTATTGATCTGCTGCCTTATTTCTTTCCTTTGCTTTTGTCTCCAACCAGTCTCCTGCATTACAGAGGAAAGGCAGGCATCAGCTGCCCCACACACACTAGGTTAGTGTTTCTCAAATTCTACATGGAGGAAATAACTAAATTTGTTCTCTTTTATTAAATTTCAAGGATCACAAACCATATTTATGTAAAATGCAATGAAAATAAATTACCACAAAAATGAAAGGAAACATAAAAAAAGGTATCAATATAATCCTTATTCTTTATTATAATTGGACACAACAGACATTCTTAAATTTCCAATGTTTACATTCAACGTCTCTGCTATTTAAGCAGTTCAGGGACCACCCTTTGGGTAGCACTGCTCTAAGAGGCAAATGTCAGGTCCTCCTGTGAACCCTTTGAATATACTACAGTGGGCTGACAGAACTCTGCAGAGTAGAAAGCATCAAACCTAGAGGTGAGATGACAATGACCCTTTTTTTGTCCTCATTCTCTATGGGTGCTTCTCATCCCCAGTCCCTACTTCATGAAAGCATATCCCACTTAGTGGAAACCTCTGTATTTTGATGACTCTAATTCTTTCTTTGAAGTCCTGGTCTTTTGTAAGTTGGAAGTGGGTGATGCAGGGTAGTACAACTATCATGTAAAAAATTTAGCATGCATTGTTCCAGCAGCTTTTAATAAAGTGATGTTTCTCATCAATTTTCTCCAATTTGGAGCTTCTACAAAAGTCACAAAAATAAGATCACATTCACTGTCCTATTACGTTAGTATAAAATTAAAACACTTTAAAAAGCCTTCTTATCTCTACCCTCATTATGTCTTTAGCTAATCTAAAAATTTAGTTAGTTAAATATAGATTTTTTTAAAGAAGAAAATAATAAGTGATTAATAGATACCAGAAACGTTACTTAAATTTGAAACATATGTGTACATTCTTTCATTCTTTTGAGATATGGTCAAGGCCATTCCTTTGATTATATGTCCACTGAGCATTATTTCCTACCTTCATTTTTCCATGACATTCAACCCTATCATTATCTAAAATATCCAATTATTATAAGAATCACAATGTTTGGAAAGTAAATTTATTTTCAGATTAAAACTCCACTAGTAGAAGCGGGCATATATTGGAATCTAAAGAAAGGTCTACTTGTCAAATAGTTTGTATATTAGTGTTCTCAGAGTATCATAGGTTTATTTAATATTGTTCTCTCGAGATCTGATGGTTTTATAAGGGGTTTTTCCCCATTTGGTTGGCACTTACCCTGCCTGCCACCCTGTGAAGAAGGTGCCTTTTTTTCCCTTTGCCTTCCACCATGACTGTAAGTTTCCTGAGGCCTTACCAGCCATGTGGAATTGAGTCAATTAAACCTTTCTTCTTTATAAATTACCCAGCCTTGGGTATGTTTTCATAGGATCAGGAGAACAAACTAATACAGTAGTCCATCTTGGCATGGAATCTTTTCAAGCTGCCACCTTAGCTATGCCTTCAAAGGTTATTCAATTGCTATATTAGGCTGGCAACTTCTGGGTTCTGAATGTAATGGTTATGAGCCCATTGCTCCATCTTCTTTGATAGATATAATCCCTTATCCTGAAATATTGTGATTTAGTATATTTGTCAGGAGATCAAATACGATATTCCTTGGATTAGTAGTGCTGCCTGAGAAGACACACCCATAACCACAATGTATGCAAATTCCAGTCAAGATGAATATCCACATCTTCCAAGGTAGAAGTGCTTTAATATAATAAACTTTCCACCAACTTCTGGATGTCTTCCAGAAAAATGATGCCTGATCAAGGACTCAGTGTTGGTCTCTATTATTGATACTGGTACATTCAGCAACTATGATATTTAGACCATGGTGAATAGACTACTTAATGGCCTGCTCCTGCCCAGCCTTCATCCCTGCCTATATGACTCCTCTGTTCATGCTCACCATACCAGAATGGATATGGCTGATGAAAAAGGCTAATGTCAAAAAATAAAAAATAAAAATTTAAAAAACAAGTACATGTGGTGGCTTGTGCCTGTAATCTCAGCAATTTGGGAGGCTGAGTCAGGCAGATCACCTGAGGTCAAGGGTTCAAGACCAGTGTGACCAACTTGGTGAAACCCCATCTCTATTAAGAATACAAAAGTTAGCTGGGTATGGTGGCACATGCCTGTAATGCCAGCTACTCAGGAGGCTGAGGCAGGAGAATGACTCAAACCTGAGAGGCGGAGGTTTCAGTGAGCTGAGATCACGTCACTGCACTCCGGCCTGGGCAACACAATGAGACTTCATCTCAAAAATAAAATGAAATAATATAAAATAAGTATTACTACTTGATTGTCTGATGTCTTATGCAAGATGGATGATCTTTGATAAATATTAACATGCAGTATAGGATCTTCAAACCTTATGCTCACTCCCATAGACACATTTACAAGCTTCTTCCCCAGACCTCAGATCTTTCTTTTTTATGGCTTCTAACCAACTAACCAAATTGTTTGCCATCCCTCATGAATCTATCTGTATTTTTAACTAGGCCACTTCCCTTTCCACACACAGTAGATGATGATGTGCAACTGTTGAAGCCTGGCCCAAGAAGAGGGTTTTCTTTAACTGCAGAGCAACCCTACAGTAGGGCTACAGTTTAATCGACATCAGTTTTTAGCTGTTATACATGTACCTATCTGACTCATTTGAGAATCTAGCCTACTTCTTCTGTCAACTGGACATAACAGACCCACCCATCTGAACTGAAAGAGAGGCATCAAGTAGTGATGTGGTG
The DNA here is from genome assembly GCF_000951035.1 of Colobus angolensis palliatus. Taxonomy (NCBI): domain Eukaryota; kingdom Metazoa; phylum Chordata; class Mammalia; order Primates; family Cercopithecidae; genus Colobus; species Colobus angolensis. The sequence continues at coordinate 1,651,941 of NW_012117766.1, forward strand.
GTTAGGGTTTTTTCTTTTGTTATTTATTTATTTATTTTTAGCTGGAGTCTCTCTCTGTTGCCCACACTGGAATGCAGTTGGACAATCACAGCTCACTGCAACCTCCACCTCCAGGGTTCAAGTGATTCTCCTGCCTCAGCCTCCCGAGTAGCTGGAACTACCGGTGTGTGCAACCACATCCAGCTAATTTTTTTTTTATTTTTAATAGAGACAGGGTTTCACTGTGTTAGCCAGGATGGTCTATATCTCCTGACCTCATGATCCACCCACCTCAGCCTCCCAAAGTGCTGGGATTACAGGCGTGAGCCACCGGACACAGTCGGTGGTTAGGGTTTTAACCTACACAGCTTATATGTGTCATCTGGCCTTAATTATGCTTGATCTCATACATATATGCATCTTCTAATAGATTTATATGAGCCTACCCAACTTCCTAAATTCATGAATATTAGGCAGTTCTGCCTATGTGGTTATAATATATCCTGTGGTGAGATGCTCCATCTTACCAGGATCCAGTAGCTATCCAGGAACTCTTTTATGAATATCATATAGTTTCCCACAGATACTTTTAATAGAGTAATTTTCAAACTTTTTAACCTAGAAACTCTTTACCATCTTAAAAATCCTCAAGAACACAAAAGAGTTTGTGTTTATGTGGATGATGTAGTTATAGGCATATACATATAGATGTAGATGTAGATGTGTGTATGTCCTTTGCATTAGAAATTAAAATTAAAAAATTAAAACACATCTATTCAATAATTAATTTAAAATAATGATAGCAAACTTATTACATGTTACCACAAATAATGAGTTCATGAAAAGTAACTATACTTTCCAAAAACATTTAATGATATGAAGGGCCTTGTTTCACATTTTTGTGAACATTTTTTTCTGGCTTATTAGATGATAGTTGGATTCTTGTATCAGTTACGACATGACTCTGCTGTTATATAATGTCTTCATTAAAGTATATGAGAAATATCTAGTCTCACAATATTTAGTTCAAAAAGGAAGAATATTTTAGTGGTCTTTTCATATAATTTTGGATATTCTGCTTTGATCCTATACCAAAATTCAAGTTGCGGTTTTTCAAAGCTAAGTTGCAACATGGAGCATGGCACAATGTTAACGACATTCCATACGTGGTTTTATAATGTTATGAAATGAGCACTTAGAAAAATAATAATATAATGAGTTATTTAATGAGATATTTCAACTATTGAGATATCCCATTATATAATATAAAAACTCACATTAATTCATATCATGATTGATCTCATTGGAAATTTTTTGGACTATTAGGAAGCTATCAAGTTCACAGTTTGAGATACAAATTTCACAAAACTCTTAATTTTTGTTTGAACTGTCAATTGTTATGATTGTTAATAAGTAATGCTAATTATTTTTTCAGGTCTGAAAAATGTCATATGATAATATTAGATAGTTCAAATGATTGCAAAGTAATTATAATATTTTGTACATAGTTAAACAAGTTATAAGAAAGAGTTGCAATATAGGCAACTATATTTTAATACTCTTATTGCATAATATAGTTTTAAAAATCAAGAAATATAAGCAGTTGATATAAATACATTTAGATCTATAACATACAAATTCTGCATAAACACATAATGTAGTTGAATTCACAAATAACTAAATAATACATGTAAATGTCTGTCTACACACACACACATACACATACAACATGAATACGGAAGATTCACATATTGGTGTGAATTTTGAGAAAATTTGACACTTTTTGAGGAATTTAAAAACAAAAAAAAGTTCCAAAGCAAGTTCAAAATTTGTGTAAAACTCTTTATTCAATTTGATCCATTATTTGAATAAGTCAAAATATTAAAAATTTGACACTGTTATATTTGTTCCATATTAACATGAGAGAATATTATATAGTCTTTGAAAACATTATTTTTTCAGTAGGTAAATTGTTCATTGTATTTGCACATATGTATGGAAAATAAAGCACCTTATCAAACATAACCTCCTCAGAGAAATCCTCTGATATACGTAACAGTCATCCATAACCAGCCTTGTCACCTATTTTATGTTTCTTCTAGTCAAAATGTGTTTCTCACCCAGTGAAAATGAGGTGAAATATCAAAATATTTTCCTCACTCAATTAAATTTAGTTTCCATGAAAAAATATGTTATGTATTTTTCACCCTGTTTACTAAGCAGACATACAGAACCTGGCATATTGGGGTCATTCAACAGGTAATTGTCATATTTATGAATAACTGAAAATTAACAAGATATAAGGGAGGGATAAACTTTTCTTGTGCTATCATTTTCTGAGGGTTTTTTTGGCAAATTATTCTTCAAGACAATTTTTCCTATTGTAATCACAAAATTACATACTTGAGGAAGAATAATCTGGAAAAGACATTCAGTATCTGAGGTTTTATTTTCTTCTGTTTTACTTTTTTACTTACTGTCAAATTAAAAATTATTCTAGCACTTAATGTAAGGGCTATTTGATAATACAGTGATTCCATATTCAAAACAGGCAATTAAAGTATTTTGGTGTTTACTCAATTTCTACTGTTTTCATTATTGCTTTTGTTTATTTTTTCATAGCAGACAATCCCTGTGGCATGAAGACAAGATTCTCTATAGCTCTAGAATTGCCCTTCTCGGTATGCTTTCTAGAATGTGAATTTATTATTGATTGATAAAACTGTGCTAGAGCATTTTTACGACCTAAAGCACTGTTCTTTTTTACTGTGCTTTAATCTATGGTAGTTTTACTGAAAAAATCCCAGATAGCACTGAGGGCCATTGTTAATTATCAAAAACACTGTCACATAAAGGATGAAATTTCACACAAATTGACAAGCATTCTTGCTTTAACTGTCTGATCAAGTGGAAAAATGTTCAGATTCATTTGCTACTTTGCTATAATCATTTCTTTTTAATCACAAGATTATTTTTTAGTTATCATGGACACAAAATTCTACCCTTAAGTGTGTCTTCGATGTCCAGAGCAAAGAAAAGATTGTCTCAAGTTTATATGGCCATCTGCCATTTCAGCATTCAAGTTTTGATCTGTTACCCGCTTTAGAACCATGTTTCACTCTCCCCTACCTTCTATAGGAATTGTAAAGGTCCTGTATGTTAAGTTGCATGAAGTGGGGGAAAGATCAACATACTAAGAGTGATCTGCTTCATTCCCTCCAGAATTTCCATCGTTTTATGAGCTCTGAGTTGTGAAGACAATGAACATAGTGAAGTTTTTATCAATTCTAGTCAGTTGCCTTGGGAGAGTTTCTCACTCTTAGTCATATTGGCTTTTTTGTCCAGGTGATTCTTTTTTGTGGCATCTTGTCCTATGCATTGCAGGACGTTTAGAATCATCTCTGACTTCTACAGACTAGAAGCACTAGCACTCACCCTCTTACGACAACCAGAAATGACTCTAGACACTGATTGCCAAATGTTCCATGAATGGCAAAATCCATTCCCCTCCAGTTGAGAATGGCAGTTTTAGGGATTAAAATAAAACATTCAACAATAACCATCATGACAAAAACATTTCATAATAACTAGATCCCCCCAAATAAGGGCAAAAATCGCTTAAAAGAAGTGCCATTGCTATCTCTTAGCGAACAGCATTCCTCAAGCGATGGAACAAACTACAGAAACAAGGGTCCTGGTTTTTAAACTTTAATGAGCATTCTAATTATGAAAATTCTTTAAACCCCATTTCTAAGAAACTCTGACTAAACAGTTTTTTAATGGAGCTTGTCTAATAAGTTATTTGTTACCCAACCATGGGAACTACAGAATCACAGGCAAAATGAGTTAATGCATAGACACATTAAGAAATTAGATAAAGGTTAGAAAGACTCAAAATAAAGAATAATGATGATGATCCAAGATGGAATGGAAGGTTCAGAAAAAAAAATGCTCTATTTTTGTGGGAAGAAAGAAGTGTTTTTTTTTTTTTCCCCTATATACAAAAATATCTCAACAAATAGCTTTAGCCTGTATTTCTGTGGAATTAAATGCTTACGTAGATCCCTGAGGTAATTTAGAAGTACAAGCCATGCACAAACAATGAACAAAATATTTGTGTGAAAAATTGTGGCTGTTACCTCAAGTGGTAGTTTTAAATAAGGTTCTCTTGACCACATTGAAAATAACAGACACTGAATTGGCTTTGATATAAAGGATTAGTTAGAAGCTATATCTAGTCATTGCAATGGATTTTGATGTTAAGAATATGTAACTGAATATAGCATTGGCCAAGTTATTTTTTTTCCATAGGACATGAAACCTATAGAGGCTTTATATTGATTTTGCCTTGCCATTCTCAGGAAAACTTAACACTAGATCGGGAAGTGTTCACTATTCCTTCTCAAACCTCTGCTGACACAATCTCATCAGCTCTTTGCAAACAGTGATTGCCAGACACAGCCATTTCTGTCAGCTGAATAAGGAGTTCTTTTAAAAGAAACTTTACCCAAATTGTTCCTTTCATGCTTCTTTTTCAAGCAAATACTTAGACTGAAATTTCAATAAAGATAACCAAGGCAACACCGAAGTGGATTTGTTGTAAGATATTGGATGAAAATTGTAGGAAGTGTTTTCATTCTGCAATGTGTTATTTCACATTTAATAGTTTTGTTAAAAGGCAAACCCCATGAAGGCAAGGCTGCTTTTGATCTGTTTTGTTTACTGCTATGCCCCAGCAAATAAAGCAGTTTCTAATGCCTGAAACATGGTGAATAAATATTTATTAAATGCACAAATAAACAGAAACTCAGTGTGTTGAAATTAAAATGAGTGAACGATTCAAACTTTTCCTCAAGCATTTCTGAATAGATATAACTATAGATAAATGCATCTTGTTTTTTCCTAAGGCCAATCCCTGAATTTGTGCCCATCCCCTTCTCATCTACCCAAAACATTTAATTTCCCCTCTCCCTCATGCTTCAGCATTGTTTTTCCTCTCTGGTAGAACATCATACTTGCACACATATAAGCTCTTTTATGTCCTACTTGAAAAAGGAAACTGCTTATTATAAAAATTCTCTTTCATTCTTGCTTCATTCTCCAATAAACCTCAATTTCTCTTTCTCTTTACAAAAAGCAGTGACTGCATTTTAAATTTTAATTCTTCCCTGCCTATTTCCTCTTGAACCTTTTCCAATAAAATATTTGCCCTATGAGTTCACTGAAAGTGCTCATGTTTAGGTCAATAAGGTCATGTTAAGGTCAATTAAGTTAAGGACCCTAACTGAATATGCAGTTCTCAATTCTTACCTGACTTGATTCATCAGAAGCATTTGACAAAATTGATTACTGTTTATCTAAAACACTACTTATTTGGCTTCTCATATGCAGAATTACTGTTCCTTACCTTTGGTGATTTCTTCTCAATCTTCTTTTCTTGGTTCTTCTCATCTATTTAAACTGTTAGATTTGAAATGCCGTAAATCTCAGTTCATGTATTTCTTTACTTATTTATTTGCTTTCACTCTTAAATCTCATCTATTTTCCTGGCTTTGAATACCACTGATATTGTCTACATTTTTATAAACAACAAAGAGCTTTCTTATGAATTCCACGCTGCCTAGCTGGAATACTCACCAAGAGCCTGCCTAAGTTCAGCTAAACTTTGGGACTCATAAGACCGTCTTAGCCTTCAGTTGAAATCAGCCTACACAAAACAATGTAACACAAGTACCATAGCTTGCTATCAGGAGCCTTACTTCTTCCTTATCTGCCCTAGTAGCATTTTTTTTTTTTTTTTTTTTTTTTGAGACAGAGTCTCACTCTGTCACCCAGGCTGGAGTGCAGTAGCATGATCTCAGCTCACAGCAACCTCTGCTGCCCAGGTTCAAGTGATTCTCCTGCCTAGGTCTCCTGAGTAGCTGAGATTACAGGCACCTACCACTGCACCGGCTAATTTTTGTATTTTTAGTAGACAAGGGGTTTCACCATATTCGTCAGGCTGGTCTTGAACTCCTGACCTTATGATCCACCTGCCTCAGCCTCCCAAAGTGCAGGGATTACAGGCGTGAGCCACTGCTCACAATCCAGTAGCATTTTTTTGTAGCAGTTCATATAGCTCAGAGGCAAGGAAACAATCATTTTCAGGGGGATGCAAGATCCACCCAGTACTAAAAACCTCACATACCACAAGAAAAGTATTTTTTCTAACAATTCAAAAAGCATAGCTTCCAGGGTCTTTATAAGGGGCGTGCCTAATTACCATACTCATTGCCATTGGAGAAACATAATGCTGTGACTTCTTTTAAAGTAGTTATTGTTTCCCCAGTAAAAAGGCAGTTTATCAATCATAGATTTTTTGGCCATAAGCAGTGTCAATTTGTGTTAACACACATTTCCAAAATCCACCATGGAAACACCTACAGTAAAAAAAAAAAAAAAAAAGTTTAAGTTTATTGGATTTGTTGCAACAAAGGATACACCTAAGAACTAGTGGAATGTCTCAAAAAGGAAGAGTTAAAAAAGGATGCAGATAGAATTTTGATGTCTGAAATAGTCTTAGTAGGGATTTGTCAGTTTTTGCCAACTAAGATGTTGCTGTAACACGGTCTTGTCTTTAGAACATATGAGTTCACACAGAGTTTTTGTTAGCTCAATTTGTTCTTAGTCATATCTTGCAACATATGGGGCTAAAACTCGTTGGTGTTAAGAGTTTGAAATCAGAGAATCTGTGATGTAACTCATGATTTTGGTTTGGTATATTTATCTGTTTTGTGTGCCCTATTGTAGTACATTTTAAGTGTTATACTTTTGGTTTCAATTTTCAGTGTATCATCCTTTTTTTTTTTTTTGAGACAGAGTCTTGCTCTGTCACCCAGACTGGAGTGCAGTGGCCGGATCTTGGCTCACTGCAAACTCCACCTCCCGGGTTCACGCCATTCTCCTGCCTCAGCCTCCCGAGTAGCTGGGACTACAGGTGCCCGCCACCATGCCCAGCTAATTTTGTTTCTGTATTTTTAGCAGAAATGTGGTTTCACCATGTTAGCCAGGATGGTCTTGATCTCCGAACCTGGTGATCCGCCTGGCTCAGCCATTTGTAACACCATCAGCATATTATTCTCATCAGGTTCTCAGGGAAACAGAAGTAGAGAGCAAAACAAAAGTCAAATTCTTTTTCCAAACAGGAAAACATTAGCTAACCCATTTCTACAATATCAGACTGCCTGCTTTACATTTCTCTCTGGAGGTAGATCACAAAGTCAGCTTAAACTTAACATTTCCAAAGTTAACATTTTTCCCCCACCAGAAAGTAAACAAACAAACAGCCAAGCCAAACAAAAGACATAGCAACCCAAAGACTGCTGCTTCCACAGTCTTGCATACTGCGTTCACAGAAAGCCCATGCTTTCAGCTTTGCAACTTAAAAACTTAAAAACTCAAAACCTCTTTGGTTTTCTGTTTTTCTCATAACTCATATTCAGTGGGGAAACATATTCTATTAGCTTTATCTTCAAAACAAATCCAGAATTCAATCACGTTTCATAATGTCTGTTTTGCCTGGATGCTTACAATATCATACTAACTGATCTTTTACTCCAGCCTTCTCCTTCAGTGTGTTGGAGACATGGTGACCACAGTGATTACTTTATAGTTATCTCACTCTCCTCAGAAGGTTCTGGTCGCTTCCCATGTCACTTAGAGTAAAATCCAAAGTTCTAAAAATGACTTTCAAGGCCCTGGGGAAAATTGCCTTCATGATGTCTTTAGCCTTCTAATTTTGGCCATAATAAAGATTGAAATAATAGGGCTGCATACAGCTAATGAAAATAGAGAAGCCACTAAGTACTCTTTGAGGTCAGATGGCTTCATGATACATGTATTAATCATCTCTGCAACCAAACTTGAAATATTTCTGAGAATAGTGAGCGTGCATTGCTGAAGATAGAATTTTATCATGTGGGGTCAGCAATAAAGCTTTTATATCCACATGGTCTGTAAAGATAATTTTCTGAGGGGCAAGCAGATTGTTTCAGCTTCTGATCTAAAACTAGACTTCCTTCACATACCAGAAAACAATGGTGTATCTATGAGTTTCCATAGAAACCATGACATATCGTAAGTATGGACTCCATTATTTTCTGCATGTAGATCTTAATGGACTATTGCTGGAGAGAACACGAAGCCTCTGACAATCCACCTATGACTAGGTTACACTGTATATACTATATCATGAGCATTTTTCATGTCGATACATAAACCTGGCCCCAGGCCATGTCTGAACAGTAGAATTCTACCTGGCTGAACAATTCACTTGGTATGATTTGTTGTGACCTGTCTACATGATTCTCTAGCAATGGATGTCTTAATGAGCCACAGCAAGTTGGATGAGCCAATTCGTAGTTGTTTTCACCTACTGTACCCATGACCTCAATTAAAGTTATAGATTGTGTCTAAGCATTGCTCATTGGTAGTGACTCAAACAATAGCATAAAATGTTCTGATTAATCCCTTGATCAAATTGAGAACATATATATATCAGGCATTTCTGCACTGAAGGTATTACTTTACCTATGGAGATATTGCATAATTTGATTGACTGTAATTGTTGCCATCTGCATTCAATTATCTAACTAGTAATTGCTAACACATATGCTACCAATTACATAAAAAAACTAGTAGTGCTTTAAACCCTTCATTCAAAACTGGCACTGAATTTCAGAATGCTACAGTGTTTGCTTGAAAAACACATCCTCAATTGCTATGTGTATATACCCTAGGATAAGTAATAATAAAAAAGTTAACCTAATATTTAGTTCACATAAAAGTATTGAAAACAGAAATTGAAAATAAAAGTGGTAAAGAAAAACACATATAAAAATAAACTTTAAATCAATCTCAATGTCACGTTAACAATCTATAACACAAAGGTTTCACCTCTTTTAACTATAAAAGAAAATTAAGGAGTTACTAGAATATCACACTTTTATTTTTTAATCATTCATTTATTGAATAAAAATTGAGAACAATTTTATACAAAATACTGAATTTAAAGATCATAATTAGAAAAGATAAAAGAAAATTTTATCTATAATATAGATGACCCCAATGTACACAATTAAATTACAAACTATAATGTAATAACTTGAAAGAATTAGTGACAAAGATTCTCTCCTTGACTAAACTCTTCTTAGGTTCATCTGAACTATCTTCTCAAGTCAGCTATGACTTTTGCGCTTTCATGTTCACCTCTGCATTGTCCAATTTAAATCAGTTTAACAGGAATTTCTCATCTCCCATATCCAATCACCCTCCATATCTGATCAGGTTTCTCATCCGCCACCGTTCCCCAGGTGATATATGACCATGCTGATATGATTTTAGTAAGAATTCTGTTGTCTGTTTAGCCAGAATCTTCACTTACCCCTCATGTTTTATCCTGTGAATTTTCCATCCACGGTCCCTCACCCAGTTCCTTGGTTATAATTTGCCATTTTCCTTGCTGTTCAAAGTTGGGCCAGATTTTTCTTTCCTAATACAAAACTTCACACTAGTTGTCTCCCTGTGTATCTATCACAATAGTCCTCATTAAATAAAGTTTACCTTAGCAGGCATTAACAAGTATCATGATTGTTTTTTCTTTAGCACTGCTAAGCACTATTATCATTATAGTAAAGATCAGTTTTAGTTCTGTAGAGAAATACACAATTAAACTGATGGTGCAAAAGTTCAATTTATTCTTGAAGAATACATAAGATTACTTAGAAATAGGGATAAATGAAGGTTGCTCCACGCAGAGAAAATAGCAAGAACATGGGTGATCGGTTTACGTTAGTGATAGTGAACCACTTGTTTAGGCCATCATCTTAACATGCCATTCAAACAATGAAATTTTGACAGTCTACAAATAAAATGCTGATTGTTCTAAAGGTTTCTCTTCTTTATTTACACTGTGTTTTGGGAAAATATAAAAAATACACAGTTGACATTTTGAAGTCCAGTACAATGTATAATACAAAACCTAATGACTGTCAAAACTCTTTGGGAACAGTGACACAGATTCTTTTTTATTTAGTTTAAATATTTTTTTCTTTTTTGTTGGCATCTACTTATATAATTCTAGTATATTATAGCTTTACTATTTGACTCCAGTATTTCTCCATTCTAATACATATTTTATGCAACTTCCTGATTAATTATTTTGAAAATAATTTATGCAGATTTTATTTATAGAAAAACTAATTATTAATCACCTACTGTGTGGCAGCTTCTTTGTTAAGTACTGGGAGAATCATGACCCTTGTGGACCATTTGTTATGCAATTTGAACTATGCCAATTGTCCTAAGCAAAAAATCAAAATGGCTTTTTTTTTTTTTTTTTTGCCTAGTGCAATATTTTCCAAAATGTATTCCATACTAAATCAGAATACCCTGGAAATGTGTATTTTTAACAAGTTCATTGAGTATCTTCCTAAAAGCATGTTGAAGAAAAATGCCTATTGGTTCTACTTCATTTACTGCTTCAGCTAAATTAATATATATAATTCACTTACAGTGCTTTTTTAACTCATCTCTTCAAATCACTATCAAGGGGTGAAATACTTGTATGCACACTTCATTCAATCCAACCGTCACAGACCCCAACCTTTCTTTTCAATATTACTACCTAGTCTTCAAAAGCTAGCTCAGGTAAAATCTGTTCATCATAATTTTCCTTACATAATTAAGGCTAAACTAGACCTTTGCACATTTTAGACTTTTATATACAATGAGGCATGACAATATGTTGTCTACATTAATAAAAAAAATCCAATGTCTGTATTGGTAAATGGTTTTAAAAATCAGTGTGTAAATTCCAGTGAAAGATAAAGGTGAAAGATGATGCTGAATGTTTTATATAGACGAGAATGATAGGACTGAATAGCAATCACTTGGTTCTACAACAAGTAAAGTTCTTATGCTTGATAATGAATATTAAATGGTAACCTACATTCTTAATTGGCCCTAGATTCCTAGAGCCAGTTGCTTTGCACACAGCAGAACAAGAGAGTACAACATTAAATTCAAATAGAACCTTCTAACATAAACAGAAATGTATTAAACACAAGGCAGGAGAAAAGTTAAAAGAAGCACTCTATTTGAGGATAATAAGGCAAAATTTCAAGTAATCTGGAAGAGCAAAAATAGTGAAAAGCCTAAGGGCGCTGCTATGGATTTAACTTTGTCCTCCTGAATTCCTATTTCAGAGCCCTAACCTCCAATATGATTTTATTTGGGGAAAAGGCTGTTATGAGATACTTGGAATTAGACCTGGTCATGAGGGTGGGATCCTCATGATGGAATCAGTGTCTTTTTGAGAAGAAACGGCAGAGAACATGAATTCCAGCTTTCACTCTCTCTTCCTGTCCTTCTCTACTTCTCTATTTCTCCCTATATATTTTTTTCTGTCTCTGCCATGTGAGGACACAGCAAGAAGAGGGTCTGCAAACTAGGAATAGGGACCTCATCAAAATATGACAATGCTGGCACCTTGACCCCGGACTTCCAGCTTCTAGAACTGTGAGAAAATAAATTTCTATTGTATAAACTATCCAGTCAGTGAAAGCTTATTATGACAGCCTAGAAATAGTAATATAGGTATATGCAACTCAGGACATACCAGGATGAGCCCCTATTTCAACTGTGCCATATGCTCTGTAAGATAAAATCATTAAACCAAAACTAGATAACACCCATAGACAAAACTGCTGCAGACGCTGTAAGAAAAAATTATTACCTGAATGGAATGGGGAGAAAAAGTATCTCACTGGACATTAGGAGAGACACACTTTCAATTAGAAAGGAATTGCAGAAAATCATGGAGCAATGATACTGTATCTTTAACATCAAACTAAAAAACAAACTGAAAATTAATTTATATTAACATGTATTAAGTTCTTGAATGTTCTGCAGAAAAGTATTAGAATAAGAATATATTTGAATTATCAATGTTTTTGCTCTTATCTCAAAGTGCAAACCACATAGTAACACCTTCGATCAAGTTTCAATGCTTTTAAATTATAATTTAATTTGTATTACTGAAATATTTCTTATAAATGACATAAGATACTATTTCCATTTATTTCTTCAATATTAATAGGTTAACATTTGATGTTTAGTTTTACCTCTGAAACAAAACAGTTGTTTGCTAAAGTGTACATAAAATTTAAAGCCTCATACACTGTAAGGAAATGTTGTTTTAATTATTATAAAACTGTTTTCAGAAGTAAAGTTGCCTTTGGGGGTAAAAATTGCATATAATGACATCTAAATGATTCTACTTTTTCTAAAGACAAAGAGCAGCTTATGGTGGAAATCTTATGAAAAATATCTGAAGGTAAAGCACAAGATAATAAATTAGGCTCTAAAAATGCTATATCCTGATTACAACTTCTGATATTTTGCCCAGGATTTGAAAGAATCTAAAATATGCACAACCATGCAGTCAGCATTATTTCTTGCAGAAGAAATAAGTCACCTCCAGTTGGAAAAGTGATACAAATAAGTATAGGAGCTATAAATCATGCATTCTGTTAATAGAAACAACTCTAGGGATGTTGGAAATATACTCTATTTGGAGAGACAAATTAAGTGCATGGGTTGAAATAATTGATAATGTTTCTCCCATATTTAATGGGTTTCTTTTTCACGTGACAATCCAAAGAAAATATGATTCCTTTTGGTCTTTTTTATACAGCATCTTTCATTTGTTGTAATCATGTATATTATAGCTTTTCACCTTTATGCATCATGTCTTATGAAAGTGTATTGACTGGATAGTATCAAAATGAAACAAGTATTATGTTCATGAATCAAAATAAATTGAATTAGAACAAATTGTGCTTGTTGAAAAATTGCTCATTCCTAAAGTAAGTGAGGCTGCAAAAGGAAAAAAGGTAGTAGGGTGGGGAGTGTATAACAAATAAATTCTACACTCGTGAACATGTTGAAGTTAAATTCTAAACTTGATGAATCTGAAAACAATGTTGGAACAAGCTACGTGGGAAATGACCTCTTGAACTAAGTTATAAAACGGGAATAAAGAGAGAGAAAATTATTAGCATTATATTTATGTAAATTTATTTTTACATTGATTTGTTCCTCCTTTCTAACTGGAGGCAAGTTTTAACTAGTAACTAGTAACGCACAAATACGAGGAGTCTAGTTTTTTTTTGTTGTTTTTTTTGGTTTTTTTTGGCCCAAAGACACCCAAAGCTAATTATCAATATTTTGCACTTACTCTGAAGTGTTCATTTTATTTTAGTTCAACACTTCACTGTCATTATTTACTTGAATAATTCAAGAGCCAGGTAGATCAAGAAGTTTGTAAAAATTTTCGATATTTTGGCAATTAAGCTACCTCTTCCCCAGATTACACACTTGATTAAATCGTGGCAGAAAAACATTTTTTTTTCTCCAGTTGATGAGGCCATATTCATGCTATATCTTTTATTATAAGAAATAAAATAATTATTTTTTAGACTAATGAGGTTTTCGGGCAATGCTTAATAAAATTTTCTTTATCAACTACTTCGGCAAATCAAAAACATTAGAAAAACATCTGAGTAAAATTATAAAAATTATATAAATATTGTTTAATTGGCAGTGGGTTTGAGGGCAAGTATTGGTATATGTGTGTGGTCCATGCGTATTTGTGTATGTTTTAAAGAGAAATTAGAAGAAAAGAGGAAAACGACTTACGGAAGTATATACTACTGAATAAAATTTTAAAATTCAAATTTTAAATCACTTTATTTCATACATAAGAGAGACATAAATAGTTTAAACAACTTGCAGTTTGTAAGTGCTTAGTTTTGCACTTAGTTTTCTACTCTCTAATGGTTTTCAAAAACAACTGAATTTTACCAAAACAATACTGGAAAAAGACCTCATGAAAAGCACTGTGTTGAATGAAGACACTTACCTAATATCCTCTGTGCCTGATGTAATTAAGAAAAGAAAAGATAGGAAAGTGGCTGAGCTTTGTTTTTTTACATCAGCTTAACTTTGAAATAAAGAACTATTTTCATTTAGACTTTTAATTTATTTATTACAGTTTGATTTAATTAACTAATTCTACAGGAACGTTAAGGAATCATGACAGGATATCACCAAAAGTATCAGGGAATTACATATTGCTAAGGAATGATAGTAGCCACCATGAAGTGGCCACGTTCAAATCTCTTCCCATAACCACCTAATTTCTTTGCAAGGGGTTTTTGCTGTGTTTTATTTGAGTGCACTGACATTTTCAAATTTGCCACATAATATTAAATGACTGCAAGTTGCTTTATTCTTGATAAGAAAGTGTACCAGTAAATTAGGAGACTCTGGGTTAAGAAACCATGTGAGGCACTTCCTAGCAATGCTTTATGCATCTGCTTGCTGCTGGAACTGAGTGAAGAGTTTGTAATCTCCCACACTAGTGCTTTACTTATTTTTGTCTTTTGCATTGTTTTTATTATTGATTATTAAAATATATTCATTAAAATTCACTCTGTGGTATACAGTTCTATGGGCTTGGCAAATGCACAGTATGTGCCCATCAATATAGGCATGATAAAAAAGAGTTTCATTACATTAAAAACTTTTCTGTGCATTCCATTTGCGGTCAAATGCTGCCCCTTCTTTTTACCACTGGCAACCACCAATCTACTTTCTGTCCCTATAGTTTTGCCATTTTTAGAATGCCAGACAAATATAATCAGATAGTATATTGCCTTTTGGTTTTTGTTTCTTGCACTTAGCAAAAGCATGCTGGTGCTTGTATCAATAATCTACTACTTTTTATTGCTATAAATCATTCTAGTGTATGCATGTATCAGTTTATATAATCAGTGGTTGAATGACATATGTTTTTTGTGTTTCCGGATTGATTATAAATAAAGCTTCTGTAAACATTTAAATACAGATTTGTGTGTGTCAATATACATTTTCATTTTATCTCCAGCAAATATCCTGGAGTGGATTACTGAGTTACGTGTTCAGTGTATATTAATTTTGCAACAAACTACAAAACTACTTTCCAAAGTGGCTGTATAGTTTTGCACTCCCGTCAGCAGAGTAGAAGAGTTTCAGATATTTTGCATCCTTGCAAGTCCTTGGCATAGTCAGTTTTATTTTGGCTTTAGTCATTTTAATAATTGTGTATTAGCATTTTATTATTTGTATTTTTTTATTTTTCTAAAAAATTATATTGTTTAGTGTTATTGTGAGTGTGAGATTGATACTTTTCTAGCTCTCTGTGTTCTGATACACGCCAGAATTCTTCAAATGTTGCTTTTAACTGTTTTCTTAATGCAAAACATGACAATAAAGTTTATCTAAAGAGAAGTTCAGCATTTAAAACATGATTAGACCTTTAAATTAATGTTGATAAATATTTAAACTGATAATATTATCAATAGTCAGAAGGTTATGTTTTGTCATTATTTCTGATGTGAGGATATTTGTGATATACTTAATCTTATGTTATAATTGTTCATTTAAAAAAAAAATTCCCCAGTTATAGCAAAAATATACACGAGCATTTTACTCTGATAAAGAAGTAGAAAGTCACCAGATAAAATATTGCTGGGATCCAAATCCTGTGAGCAAGTCAAATAAACTACAAAATCAAAGTTAAAAAAAATTCATTAAAGAAAAACATAGAAACGTAAATAAACTAAATTCCAGGAAATAACATCCCTCTCACAGGAAAGAACAGACCTGTGGCATAATGATTGGAAAAGAAGGAATTTGATTCTTCATTTAGAGAGGACATGCTTGTGTACAGATATTATTATTTCAGATCTTCAAATAATTATGAGAATTAGTAAATTATTATTGCCAGGTGGCAGAAAATGAAGTTGGAATCCACAATCTTTTGCATTACTATATTTTAGAAATAAAATGGAAAGTGAAAACAAATACCATTTGCAATAATTTTAAAAGCATATCAAATTGCTATGAAAAATATAATAAAACATGTTCAAGATCTATGCATTAATACAACATATTGCTTAGAGATGTTAAAGAAGACCTAAATAATGCTGACTTACACATGATATATGGGATGTACTTGGTTTGAAAGATGCAGTAACTTTGAGTCATCCATTCTTCCCAGGAATATTTATGGTTTCAATGCAATCTCAATAAAAATACTAGCAGACTTTTGAGAAAATGTATTTGCTAGTATTAAAATTTATGTAAAAATGTAAATATTTAAAGGAGCCCAAATAATCCTTAAAAGGAACAAAAAGATGTAAGTCTTACTTAATCTAAGTTAAAAATTAACTATAAAGTTATAATAATCAAGGAAACTTATTATTCATGAAAGAATAGACCAAAGATCTATGAACAGAATAGATTCCAAAAATAAATCTGAAGATTTATAGTTAGCTAATTTTTGACTAAAATGTCAGGTCAACTTAATGAGGAAGATAAAGTACTTTTTAAATTTAGTACAGAAAAGATTGCCTGTCTCTAGTAACATAATAAATAAGCATAAAGTAAATGCTCTGTCCTGCTCTATACACAAAAAGTAATTTGAGATAGATTATAGTGCTAAATGTAAATACTAGAAAATATTTTTAGAATAAGCAAGATAATATGTTTGAAGTCTTTGACTAGGCAAATATTTCTTAGATAAAACATAAAAAGCACTAAAAATTGATTAGATTTTATTAGAGTTAAAATTTTTCTGCTCATTAAATGACATCTAAAGGAAATTGAATAGAAAAATTATACACTGAATTTGTTTTCATAAATGCATCTTTTAAAGCCCTTTAATCCATAAGATATGAAGAATCAAACTAAATGCCCATCAGTGACAGATTGGATAAAGAAGATATGGCATATATACTCCATGGAATGCTATGCAGTCTTGAAAAATGTGATAATGTCCTTTGATGGAACATGAATGGAGCTGGAGGCCATTATCCCTAGCAAACTAATGCAGGAACAACAACAAGAAAAACAAATTCCACATGTTTTCAGTTATAAATAGGAACTAAATGATGAGAACACATAGACACAGAGAGGAAAATGGACATGAGGCCTACTGAAGGAGAAGGGAGAGGATCAGAAGAAACAACTATTGGATATTAGGCTTTGTACCTGGGTGACAAAATAATCTGTACAACAAACCCGGGTGACACGACTTTACCTATGTAACAAACCTGCACTTGTATCCCTGAACCTAAAATTGATGTTTTTTTTAAAAAAAAAATATTTAAAAAATTCTTAAAATGTAATGAGAACAAAAATTTCAGTTGAAGCTGGGTAGATTTAAACA
Source organism: Colobus angolensis palliatus (assembly GCF_000951035.1). Taxonomy (NCBI): domain Eukaryota; kingdom Metazoa; phylum Chordata; class Mammalia; order Primates; family Cercopithecidae; genus Colobus; species Colobus angolensis. Next base: position 1,669,231 of record NW_012117766.1, read on the forward strand.
GGCACTTTAACCAAAGAACTTGTATGAATGACAAAAAATATATGAAAAGGTATTTTGTTATTTAGTTCATCAAGAAAAGACAAATTAAAATCACAATGAGATACCACTCATCTCCTACTAGAATGGCAAAAATAAAAAGGATAGACAACTTTTAAATGGTCTGAATTTTGAAGTATTTTCTAGAATATGGATCCACCATAACACTCATAATTTGCCGATGGGTATATTTCATTATGTAGCTATTTGGATAACTGTTTGGCAGTTTCTAATAAAAACAAACATGAATATAGCCAATAATTTATCAGTATTTATACCAGGAATTTTTAAAAAGTCAATAAAACAACTTGGGAAATAGTAGATACAACAGACTTATTTTTAATACCATTACACTAAAAACAACTTTAATTTCCATCATCAGGATGATGAACACATCCTGTTTTAGTCATAACTGAAATATTATGCAAATATTAAAAGGTATGAATTAATATTACAAGATGAATAGTTTCAAATATAGTATGTTAAGCAAAAGAAGCCAGACACAAAAAGCCAGATTGTTATTTCAAGGACGTTAAATCTAAGAACAGGCAAAATTAATCTATAATTTTAGGAATATGAAATTATTTTCCTCTTGTAGAGTACAGAAGAAATAGACTGAAAGAAACAAGGTGTAACTCTGGCAATATGGAAATGCCCTATCTCTTGTTTTGAGTCATGGTTACATTAGGTTTTACAACTATTAAAATTTGTCAAACCAAAAGGTGAAATATGCACATTTTATTTTATGTATTTTAAAATATTTTAAATGTTAATGAAATAAAACGTATTTGCAAAAAACAAAAAGAAAACAATAATTGTGCTCTTACTAGCCTTTTGTTTTGCTGTTGTACTTCAATTTTGGAAATGTGTCTCCATCAGTAAGATTATTATCTTTAAATCTTATTTGTAGAGTGTTTCTGCATATATGACAGATCATTATCTTCAACAGACCATCTTTGTAAAGTCTGATTTATTTTATGTTTTCTAGTTTTACTTTATTTCTAATTGACAGATAATAACTATACATATTTATGGGGTACAATGTGATGTTTCTATACATGTATGCATTGTGGAATGGTCAAATCATTAAGACATTTAAAATTGAGCTTAAAGTTGTATTTTCAAAATTAACTCCCTGTAATCAATTCTTTACACAATTCCTTGCCTGGTGGGGGAGGGGAAGGATCAGAAAGTATAATTAGCACAATTTTTAGTTGTAGCCATTAGGATTAAATGGTTTCTTAAATCTAATTTAAATACTACATATTTTTCTTCTTCTTCTTCTTCTTTTTTTTTTTTTTTTGAGACGGAGTCTCGCTCTGTCACCAGGTTGGAATGCAGTGTGCAGGGGCGCAATCTCAGTTCACTGCAACCTCCACCTCCCAGGTTCAGGCAATTCTCCTGAATCAACCTCCGGAGTAGCTGGGACTATAGGCTCACGCCACCACACCTGGCTAATTTTTGTATTTTTAGTAGAGACGAGGTTTCACTATGTTGGCCAGGATGGTCTTGATCTCCTGACTTTGTGATATGCCGGCCTCAGCCTCCCAAAGAGCTGGTATTACAGGCATGAGCAACCACACCTGGCCCATAATTGCAAACTTTGATTACGAGATTCACTGATTGAATCCCTCTTCTAATGTTTCATGTTTATATTTCTTTGGCTTGTTTCTTTCCCCTCACATCCTCAACTATACTCTTATTGATGATAGTGATAGTATATCAATTTATGTTTCCTTTATTACCTGATCAGAATAAATGACATATGTTATAAGCTAAATTTATGTATTGTTAAGTACTCGAGGATTTAAATAGAATAACGTAATATATGAATAATATAATATTTATCTATCTTCAGTGATTTCTTAAAAATTTCAGTGTTATATTTCCAGGCATTTTTGACAATGGTAGTTTATTAATTTTTCTTTTGATTGTCTTAGTGTAGAACACTTGGTCATAATGATAGGGTCTAAGGACTTGTGTTTCTCTATGAACATTTTCTCTTAAATCGGTGTGTAATTTTATGGCACATAGCATAGGATGACTATGTGTGTGTGTTGAAGAGGGTGGAATATGGAGACTTGTGAGGAGGGCAGCATTTGTCTCCAGGGTTCCTATGTTTTCCTGGCAGGGAACCCAACTGCTTGCAGCTGTGGTCTTTACAACTTTTGGTCTAAAGTGAAACAAAGAACAATTTTGAAATCCCATATGAACATGTCAGGAATAAATGATGACTGTACTAGGCCATATGATCTACCATTCTCAAAGGTCAAGGAGGTATTACTATGATTCATGTTCTTGCTGAACACACATAGCTTTCCGAAGGAGTAGTTCTGAAAGCAAAAGCATCACAAAGAAGAGTGATAAAGGCATCAAAAATACAGGAATAAAGAAAGAAGGATTGGTGAGCAGATTAAAAATGGATGTACACTATTAAGAATGTTTTCTAGAGGAAGCATCTGCTATTTTTCTGTGTCCTCCGATTTCTGTTAAAATCCTTGTTCTTATGTACTCTGGCCCCTCCCTTGCCTTTTAGCTTTGTTCTACTTGGGTTTGGAGAAAACTCTCCACTTCAGAGCTCTGTATCACTGGATTCCTGATAAATTTGGCCAGTGGAAGACACTGAGGGGGAATTGGTCAATAGGGGAAAGGGAGAAGACCGAATGTCTCTCCTTCTGTTTTTGCCTCTCCTAAAGTCACTTCATCATCTCTGAGGCTCTGGCTTCCATGAGCAAGGCTTATCAAATTTCTAGCTTCTGTTGGATAATCTTGGCACCTGGGCACTAGTAACACTGCCTGACTTACTAGTTTCTCCATTCTAAAATGGTAGACAGCTTTGCTGCCAATCTCACCATAGCTGTTAATCTCAAGATCACTTCATAGTCCCATTTGGCTTAATATAATAGTTCTTTTATCAATATAGTAATTTCAAAGAATTAAATGTCCTATTTTTCTCATTAGATTGTGACTTGCATCTACTTTATTTCATCAGAATCTTCACCACTCTTCAATGTCCACCTTAAATGCTTTTCTTGTTTTTTATTAAAAAAAATCAACTCTCTCTTTTTAATACTTTATTTTTCTATTTATACTCAACAGTCTCGTATTGATGATAGTTTCATACAAGCTTGCCTATTTTAAATGGCTATTTGTAGAGAACTATGTCTCATTTATCTTCGTATCTCCCAATATGCAAAAATGTTGAAGATGTAACATCTCTCCCACTGTGCATTCTCACACGTATTATATAACTGACAAATGTTTGTTGCAGTGAAGTAAAATAAATATACAGGATGTGCTATGTCATAGCTGAAAAAATAAAAAAAACAAAAACAGTAAATTTGGGATTTCTTGAAGATAGAGACAGTTATAAACTAGATGACGGCAAATTTTCCATTAATGTATTAATATAATTTGTACTATAATTTTGCCTGGAAAATTGCTGGTTTATGCATATTTCCCTGTCTAATTAAGTACGTCATTTCATTCTCTAAGTTATCTAATTTTGGACAATAAAAGTATACATTATCAGAGTTATAACCTAGACTGCCAAATACAATTAAAAAAAAAGTTTATATACACCAAATAATATATTTACCTCCTTTTTTTATCTTTTTCTTGAGGTAGACTTTCACTCTTGTTGCCCAGGCTGAAGTGCGATGGCATTATCTCAGCTCACTACAATCTCAACCTGTCAGGTTCAAGCAATTCTCATACCTCAGTCTCGGAGTAGCTGGGGTTACAGGGCCCCTACATGATCCCTGGCTAATTTTTGTATTTTTAGTAGGGACGGGGTTTCACCATGTTGGCCAGATTTGTCTCAAACTCCTCACCTCAGGCCATCCACCCGCCTCGGCCTCCCTAGTGCTGGGATTACAGGAGCCACTGCTCACAGCCCTAAATAATATTTTTAAAATCATGAGGCCCAGGACCAAGTTCAAGAATGAAGAATGAGAAAAGAAATGACTTATAGGGTTTCTTATTTGTTCTTTTTCAAGACTTTTGAGGCTATTAAATAAATAAACCTGAGTAAATTGAACCGAGAGACTCAAATTATCACTGTAAATAATTCTTATAAAGAATATCTTCTCATCACAGTAAGCTGGAATTGTGTACTTCCCTGACCAATATATGGTAGATGATGACTCAGGCTGAGATGGAACATTGGAAAAATAATAAATAAGAGAAAATGGGCAGTGACAATGGGAGAATCTGCTTACCTAATGAGGCATGGGTAGTCAGACAGAGGCAAGGCAAAGAACGGCAAGTGCAGGTACTCACTTCTATAACTATAATTACCATATTCAATTAGCTTCCTTAAGATGCACACTAATATGCTCGTAAAAACCACTATGTTACATTCAAGGTTTTTTTTTTTCCCTCCCTTAAGCTGGAAAGCAACTGAAGACTCATACTTCCTGAAAATTGATCTTTAATTATCATCGCTGGGAATTAGGCAGATTTCAGTCATTCAACACAGATTGATTGCCTACAAAAAAGATTAGTATGATGCTAAATGCCTGGTATAGAGTGTTGAATGAAGCAGCCATGATATCTGCCTTTTTAAAACTTTACATCTCTTGAAAAAATAGTAATTAAACCAAAAAGCAAAGCAAAATATGTGAATATAGAATGTTAAACTTCCCTTTGCATTTACTTTCAGTTTTTAACCTTCACAGAGCATGTTTAGAATGCCATTCAGATTTAGGAATGAGAATAATGAAATTAGAATCATTTTTCAAGCTAGTGTTACTTCTGCATGGACCCAGTTTATTACATAGTTCCTTATTATGAGCTGTGACCTTGAGTTTACAGAAAGAAGGAAAGGAGAAAAAAAAATCATTTAGAAATATCCTGGCTGTATTACTAATTCACGGAAGGAATTAAAATCAATGAAAGTTATTGGCAAAAAAGAATACAGTGATAAAGATTTCCCAGACTTCTACATGAAGTCAGAATGAACATTAAGAATAACAGCAGCCAACATCTGCCATGGTACTCCCTGGTTGTTTGAAGTCGTAAAGAAACAGAAGCCTATTTTAAGATAAAATTTGATGTAAATAATATGTCCTTTGCTCAGAGTCAAAAATAATATATCTAGATTTAAACAATAACAAGGAGACAGTTGTTTAAGGAAGCAAAGCTAATGAGAGATGATAATTAATTTTTATGCTTGTTACTAACAAAGTTAATTTTACTTTTATGAACCTTTATCGCCATCCCCCTACTTTTCCACTCAGATATCAATCTTACAACTTCTAGCTTTACCAGCAAATTTCAGAATATCTGCAGGGCAAAAATTTCTGAATTTAATTTACTCAAGGCTATTCAAAGACAAACTCAGGGAGGTGGACCTCAAATCTCTCTTCTATTATATCTGGATGATGAGGTTTATTTAGAATTCCAAAAACGGAATACCATGAAATTAGATCCTGTGCTCTGAAAGCTCTGAACTTTTTATTGCCAGGTTAAAATTGGTAAGAGTTAGCTCTTGAGTACCAGATAAAAAGTGAATCTTCATGGATCTTAACTAAATTTGTATAGTCAGTTTCTTCACTGTGATTATTCCACCCCTTTAAATCTCTTCACCCCTGTAAATTTGTCTCTGACCATTTCATACCACAGCACCCTACTTTGTCATGGGATCAAGTAGCTAGTTTTTTGTTTGTTTGTTTGTTTTTGTTTTTTGGGGGGGGACGGAGTCTCTCTCTGTCGCCCAGGCTGGAGTGCAGTGGCCGGATCTCAGCTCACTACAAGCTCCGCCTCCTGGGTTTACGCCATTCTCCTGCCTCAGTCTCCGGAGTAGCTGGGACTACAGGCCCCTGCCACCTCGCCCCGCTAGTTTTTTTTTTTTTTTTTGTATTTTTTAGTAGAGGCAGGGTTTCACCGTATTAGCCAGGATGGTCTCGATTTGCTGACCTTGTGATCCGCCCGTCTCGGCCTCCCAAAGTGCTGGGATTACAGGCTTGAGCCACCGCGCCCGGCCTAGTTTTTACCATATTGTATGACACTTAAAATGTGCTACTCATTTTGCCTATATATCATGCTGTGCTCACTGCTGTTTCATATATGACAAATTAATTTCAAGTAAAATAGAATCCATTATTTCCAGTTTTTAGGCTTTTTGTTAACTTATTAAAGAGGTGGATTAATATTTTTGCCCAATTTTTGAAATATAAACACGAATTCATTTACTTTCCTTCTTCAAGTTTTACTTTAATCACTTAGAAATTGTACTAATTTCATCTTTCTCTGCATCTGATTTATGAAATAAAATATTTGTTTTCAGATCTGACTTGATGTAATATAAGGATAGTGGATTACTTGGTATAACCAATGATCCATCAATTTTGTAATCATATAAATAATTAAAGACATATTTATGTTTTATTGATAACTGTTAAGTATTTAAATAGCTGTGCTTTCACTTATTCGGCACATCCAAATCATGGTAATTTTTTTTAGTTTTTTGGTACAAGAAAAGTTTTTTTTTTTCCTTTTCATTCTTTTTCCCAGATGAGAAATTGATTTGAAAGTATACATGGACAACTGTATGAAAGCATTGGAGAGACACATGAATATGGTCACAGTTTCTTCAACTACTGCAGAAATGTCCATTTTTTTTTCTAAAAGTAAAGCAAGCAGCAAAAAGGAAAAAAAAATATTTTTAAGTTGTTACAGTCATAGTTAGCAACTAACTTGGCAAACACTGTTTATATCAGATGTTCCTGCATGGTTGATCATGCAGATGTTAATACATGATTTATGGCAGCAAACTTGCAAAAAAATTGTTTATTTGGCCTAAACGTGCTTTCATAATAATTTTCATGTCTAATTGTAGGATAGAAGAAGGGTGTTTTCTTGTTTAGTAAAAAATATTTTAACATATTTTACCTTTATTTCATTTTATTACTTTACTACAATTACTAAATTTACAAAAAGTCCGGGCCAAGCATGGTAGTTCATGCCTATAATCTTAGTACTTTGGGAGGCCTAGACAGGAGGACCACTTGAGGTCAGAAGTTCAAGATCAGCCTGGGCAAAACAATGAGAGAGCATCTCTACAGAGAATTAAAAAATTACTTGGATGTGGTGGTGTACTCCTAGATACTTGAGAGGCTGAGGTGAAAGGATCATTTGAGCCCAGGAGCTTGAGGTTGCACTGAGCTGTGATCCCACCCCTGCACTCCAGCCTAGGACTCTGTCTCAAAAAAGAAAAGTTTTATTCCATGGAGACATTTTGTTGTTACTAGGTTTGCACTGTGAAGTTAAAATTATAAATATGTCATAATTGTAAAGCATATTTAGCAGGATTCTAAATATGTATATTTAAATTATATTTTATTTATTTTGGGAAAATTGTAACTTACAAATGGACAGGTGCATGGGCTGGGTGCAGTGACTCATGACTGCAATACTAGCACTTCGGGAGACAGAGGCAGGAGGATCGCTTGAGGCCAGGAGTTGGAGACCAGCCTAGGCAACAAAGTGAGACCTCTGTCTCTACAGAAAAATAAAAATTACCCAAGCATGATTACCTGTGCCTGTAGTTCCAGCTACTCAGGAGGCTGAGGTGGAAGGATTGCTTGAGGAGCTCAGGAGGTCAAGGCTGTAGTGAGCTGTGATCATGCCACTGCACTCCAGCCCAGGTGACAGAGCCAGACCCTATCTCAAAAAAAAAAAAAAAAAAGGCAAGCAGATTATTTTCGTCAGCACTTTTGTTGGAAAGGAAAATTTATGTTGAAATATGACAACCAAGAAAATCTGCAAGATTTTGCTCAACGGACAAAGAGCTCAAATGTCTGCTTGACATGATTTACCTTGATCCTTCTGGGTATCACATAATGGAGTGTTCTTAGTGCTATTTGAGCAGATTTTAAGCTTAAATTGTTTTTGTTTGTAATTACTCTCATCCAGCTGTGGATAATCAAAAAGATAACCAACGGGAGAAGGCACCAGCTCTCCTAGTATAGTTCACCCAGTAAGGAACAGAAATTGTATTGAATGAAAGGGTTGCAACATCCAGGCTATAATTGCATACTATTGAATGACAGTCTCTACTAGACTTCTTTTCCACGGGAGTTCATGTGATTGAAGAACCTCACCAGAGTTGATGAAGTTGAAGAACCTGTCCAGATTTCTTTACTTACATCCCAAGCTTATTGGAATGACCAGATGGATATTTCTGCATTAAGATGGGTTATAGTCTTTGGAAATGTATTTCATAGAATGTCATTCATTTTTTAATTAGTACTTGAGTGTGTTATATGTTTATGGGAAAGGATATTAGACACACCTTACTAAATACATAAAACAAGCAAAGTATGAGTAACTGGAATAAAATATGGCTATCAGTTCACTGACTCATTTTGTTTTCCTTTTTTTTTCAGTCTAGCAATCACTAAAATCTAGATTTACTAAATAACATTGAATTTTCTCATACTCTGGAGTAGATGACACAGTGGAAACCAAATCATTCCAAAATAAATTTGCAAGCAAAAATAGCCATTAAGATTTTTTTCTACTAATAACATTGATATGTTGACTATTATATTCCACTCTTAAAAATCACAGCCTGGGATTTTCAACTAAAAAAAAAAAAAAAAAAGCATTAACAAAATCAACATAGTAATACTTTAAATATTTAATAAAGTTGAAATAACTAAGGGAGAAATTTTCTGGAATTCATTTCTTGTGTGTTGATGCTGGATTATAAACCGTGATTATGTAGTTCCATTTTAATTTTGAATTCCAGATTTAATGCAGGATTGGGTGATGCGGATATCAGCTGAAGAGGAAAAAAATCATTTCTAACAGTAATAATTTATCTCAATGAACCTTGTTACTGCTGTTAATTATGTGTATCAGTCTGGTATTATGGAAAGTTCATGAACATTGTTGCTAATCAGAGCTTAGTTAAACTTCTGGCTCTGTGTTTTTTAAAATGACTTCCCTCCTTCTCTTGTTCAAATTTTCTTCCTCATTACTGAGTTTCCCCAATGTGACATGGACATACTACCATCCTCAAATATTTTTGTAAAGATTAAATTAGATAAGTTGTTTCAAATGCCAGATCCAAAATAGACGTTAACAAATAACAATGTCTTTTTGTGTTGTTTCTTTAAAATGTATGTGTATATTTAATAATTAAATTCAAGTCATTAGTTTGTTTCCAGATGTTGTTAGAGGTTAAAGTTTCCAATTAGTTTGTTACCGAGCAGTGTAATTTATATTTAATAGGTACATTTAAAAGTTCCCATCGTCCCGGGACACAGTTGTTGATATTCAATAGCTGCTGAGAAAATGATGCAGACAAGTACAGAGGAATGGGACACTACCAGTCGGAAAGTGAGCTACGGTGTGTATAGGACTAGTGTCTCCATTGTAACGAAGGCATGGACTTATTCGGCTAACGTTAATAATAAATCCCAGAGAATCGGTATATTTAGAATTTTTGAATGAGCTTTGCATTTACATGGTACTTCCATGCCTGAATTAAAAGTCATCCCATTTGTGAAAAAGGTGGTGTGTGGGAAGTCAAACTGTTGTTCTTTTTAGGTAGAAATCAACATTATTAACAACAACAACAACTGAATGTATTGGCAGTTTAGTAATTTTCCATTAAAGTGTAAAGCAATCAATGATCAAGAAGAATTGAGATTGAGCCAGTTAGGCTTTTTCAACATTTAGTTTGTTTTCCCTTCTGTAGCCCTTTTTTATTCTGAGTGCATAGATGATGTAAGTGGCAGTATGCAAATCTCCTCCTCTGAGAGCTGTAATTCAGTGCAGTGTATAATTGCAGTGTCCATCTGGCACAGTCCCACAAAAGCACATGTAACAGTTTAGTTATAAAAATGTTCAGGTGACAGAATGCCAGATGTTTTACATGGTTGTCATCTTTGAATTTCCTTTCATTTTATCACCTAACAGAACCTCAGTATAATGACCTTCGTGTTCATGAATTTTTTTACATTTTCTTTTGACCTCTGAAACATCAGAAAAATAAGCACAGTAAATAATTAGGGTAGAATATGCATAATTATAGGTATATATCCTACATGGTGTATACATTACATAGAGTATTACATTATAGCAAAGCCTTCTTTAATATTTTATTTTTTGTATGTATTTAGCTATCATATTTAACTATGATCTTCCTTAAATGAGGATGTAAAATGATATTCAATGTGGTAAATAGTTTCTCATGTTTTGGTTCACTCTTGTAAATCTATGTGAGTCTGGATAATCATAACAGCAAAATATAGAGTAAGTCTTGAATCTGGATTCTACAAAGTCCTCATTCTTTTCTTTTCACTGTTATTTTTGTGATTACTACAGAGGAATCTTTTATGCCTTTGGCCAACTTTAAGAACCAGATCTCTGCAATGCTTACCACTCCTTAGTTAGTCTGAATCTTTGTGTCAGTAATGCACAGAGAAGGTTCCCTGAAAAACAAAACAAAACAAAACAAAACCTGCATTGTTTTTAATGCAAAATAACTAGCTGCCTTAAAGACAAGGACAAATTGTCCAACAATAATTGTAATCTATGGCTCTGGGTGTTTTGATCAGCAGAAATATATCTAGGGTATGTCTAACTTTAGAGGGTTCCCTAATTAATAATAGTGATGCAGCACTTTTGATAAAGTGTGTAATGCTGAAACTCTTGCTTCTAAAATTCATTCTTCATTTGGACATAAAATTCAACTTGAAGGACTTTTGGTTATATAAAATTTCTGAATGTTTTTATACCTTTCATTTCTTTAGACTGAAAATGGTGGCTGCAGAATTCACTGAAATGTTGAACTTAAAATGTTGTAGTAGTCAAAGAAAACACTGCTGAATTTACTGATTGTTTCTCAAGAGTCTATCTCCCTGAATATCAGATGCCAGTTGATAAAAGGAGTTGCTGCTGCCCTATCATTGTAAGTAGGAAAAAAAAAAAAAAAGTTTTATATGCAATAGTCAAGCGCTTTAATAGTAGTGGACCGTGATTTTGTTCTTAGAGAGAAATATTTTAGATGAGGAGTTAGATATTTCCTTTCTCTCATGTCCATTAGTCAAACTCCTTAGATATAGAATCACCAGCCTCCTGGCGTATGTCTATTTCTCTCACATTTCTCATAAGTTGCCAAACAGAGCAGAATGACTTGGGGAACTTGGGGAGATCAATCTGTCTACATATTGTGCTTCTTAATTTGATTGCTTACAATTGCCATGAATATTTGAAGAAAAATAATCCTTTGGTATGAAATACATCTCTACCAAGTATGATTTCTCAAACAATAATATTTGTTGAGATAAATACATTTATTTTTACATAAATAATAAAATGTGTCAAAATATTAATTAGTAGTTATACAGAGTATTGCAATAGCTTCCTGTTTTGTAAAATTGCACATTATATCTTTCATTTATTGTAAGAGTTAGTGTGTAGAGAAACGTCAACCTAGGGCACAGGAATATTCACCCAGAGAAATTTCAATGTGGGCCAAATGATAATCTATTGTTGATTAATATGCTTTATGTACCTATAGAATACATTAGGCTAACACTCATGTGATCATTGTGAAACTGGAGATGACTGATCTTATTCCAATTAATAAAAATTGACTTTGTTATAGAAGTTGACTAATCATAAGTACATATATACTCTAGTACTTTCAGAATTCATCTTGAGAAAAAGACTGATTTATTCAATTAGAATAAAGTAGCTTTCAGAAGTATGTGACATGGACAAAAATTAAAACCTAAGGAAGCAAAGGCTTAAAGTTCGATATTAGGGTCTTGTAAAGGATCAATCCTGACAAATTAAAAACAGAAAGTTTCGGCCGGGCGCATTGGCTCACCCCTGTAATTCCAGCACTTTGGAAGGCTAAGGAGGACAGATTATGAGGTCAGGAATTTGAGACCAGCCTGGCCAACATGGTGAAACCCTGTCTCTACTAAAAATACAAAAAATTAGCTGGGTGTGGTGGTGTGGTGACGCACCCCTGTAGTCCCGGCTACTGAGGAGGCTGAGGCAGGAGAATTGCTTGAACCCAGGAGGCGGAGGTTGCAGTGAGCCGAGATTGCACCGTTGCACTGCAATCTGACAGGGCAAGATAAAAAAAAAAAAAAAAAAAAAGACACTTTCTTCAAGGCAGCAGGATTGCCCATAAAGACTCTCCTGTTTGGGGCTAACACACAGTGTTTGAAGGCTAAAAAGGGCCATTTTAAAGCATTATACATTTTACACAAGAAATTAAGAATCTAGAATATGTCCCCACTTGCCCAGATCACATAGATATTATTGATGGAATTAAAGTAGAGCCTAGTAAAACCAGTACAGATTCTAGTAAACTCTCTGCCAAAGTATACACTGTTATGTACAAAAACAAGTGAAGAAAAAAGAAATAAGACTCAAAATGGATTCCTATCAAGCCTACTGTACGTAAGAAGTAACATTAAGTGTGGTTAAGGAATGAAGGCATGAAAAGCCTGAAATAAGCAACATTTGAAAAGGCAAATGGAGACTTGATAGGGTAGCTATTAAAGTAACGCTTCATATACAACAAAAATCTTCTTACGACTGACCTGTAATATATCAGTTACCATTTGTCAGAGAAAAAAATATTGATTTTACTATTCCACATTCCTTTATATATGCAGATTGTGAGGACAAACACATCCCCTTTTCTCTAGGCATTTTCAATAAAATTTCCAGTGTTCACAGACCCACATAATCAAAAACAAATGTACATTCACTTCTTATAACATGCTTTGCGTATTATAAAATTATATTCTTGGTCTGGTTGTAGATGAATTCATAGCTGAAATTGTTTTTTACCAATGTTACAACTAACGACTCTAGAAATATTATAATTTCTTACATCTATTGATATAATATTGTGGCAAATATTTGTGTGTATGTAGGTGTGTGTGTGTCCGTGTTGATTTTTCAAAATTGTTAACCTGACATTCACTAAAATGTATTTCTTGCAGTTATCTTGTATTTCTTTGGAGGCAAATAATTTTAAATATTGATATAGTACAAATATAGCTTAGTTTGAATCTTGTTAGATGTTAAATACAGTTGAGAACAGTGTTGTCTAGAAACATAATTATGCTGAATATTAAAGTATCAGAATTCTTAATCTGATTCATTACTAGGTGAAGAAAGAAAACTCAACAAAGTAATTTCTTTTTCTAAAGAAAATGAAGCACAATCCTACAAGATTAAAAATGTTGTGTAAGAAACCACACAGAAGAATTTAAATCATATTAAATGTTTAAATGCGTTCAAACATACCTCAAAACATATGTTCTGCAATGAAATTTTACATGTTTAAAACAAGGTATAATCATTAAAATACAATTAAAATCGTGTCATAACATAAAAGAAAAGCTACCATAAGGATATTGTGAGTAGTATTAGGTGCCAGATTTACCTGAAAAAATTCTCGTCATTCTTTATCTTCAGCAGTAGAATGTGGGCACTAGGGAAATTGCTATGTGTTTTTTTCATCTGTCATCTAAACCATTGACACAAGTGCAAAATGTAACAAGTAGGAACACCTTATGGACTTGGAAACTTCTTTGTGGAGTTTCAGTTTTATAAAGCTAAAAATAAATTGTTAGTGACACACAAAAGCATGACAGTCCTGTTTTTATTTGTGCATTGTTTCAAGCAAAATTTAAAATGTAAGCTTAACCAAAGTACGTTGGTTAGCACTGTAACAAAAAGACTTTTCAGAGAGGCATTAATTTTGTTAGATTTAATTGTTTCCTAAAGAAATCTACTGCCATCATTCATTCAGCTTTCTTATCCTTATAAAATAAAATGGATAGCAAAAGAGGAGAGGATATAAGGAAAGAAAGAAGAGAGGGAGTGAGGGTGTCTTATTCCATTTGCACTGTTCTAAAGGAATACTAGAGGCTGAGTAATTTATAAAGAAAATAAGTTTATTTGGTTCACAATTCTTCAGACTCACCATGCTGGCAAGAAGCATGGTGCCAGCATCTGCTTCTGGTGAAGGTTTCCTGAAATTTCCATTCATGGTGAAAAGCAAGGAAAGCAGGCATGATTTGGCAGTGGAAGAAGCAAGAGATGGGAGGAGGTGTCAGACTCTTTTTAACAGTCTGTTCTTCCAGGAACTATTAGAGCAAAGATTCATTCATCACCACAAAGATGGCACCAAACCATTCATGAGGAATTCACCGCCATGATCCGAACACATCTCACCAGACCTCACCTCCAACACTGGGGATTAAATATCAACATGAGATTTGGAAGGGACAAATATCCAAACCATATCAGAAGGAGTAAGGAAGGAAGGCAGATTTAGCATATATGATTTGAGTAGGTGTCTTGGGGGAAACTTCAAAATCAATAACTTTCTAAGTCTAGAGTATAAGGATATCTCCAAGAAGGATAAATTACAAGATAAGGATAATAGCAAAAACAGAGCATCGAGCAGACCTAAGGTTTCTGGTAGATTAAAATATGCATCTATCCATGGAAAGTGATTTACCCAACAGAAGTTTAAAATTGAAAACGTAGACTTCTAAACATTATTATTACCAATGTAAAAACAAATATAAACAAACTGCAAGAGCCAAAACTTAAGCAAATGATAGAATGGGAAGAAAGCAAATAAAAAGGACCTAACCATGATCAAAATGCTTGAATAATTGTCAAAAATGATTCTGAATGCCTCCTTTAAATTTAAAACTATTATATTATTGTGTAGCAGGAGAGATTGCATATAGGATGGGAATAACTTTCTGTGGAATCAACTACATTCACAGTTGTCTTGAATTTTAGTGAATCACTAAAATTCTTTTTGCTTTATGTTTTCAGATATGTACCTTTTTCATAGCTCTATTCCTTTGGTTAAAATGTGTTAGGCCGGGCGCGGTGGCTCAAGCCTGTAATCCCAGCACTTTGGGAGGCCGAGGCGGGCGGATCACGAGGTCAGGAGATAGAGACCATCCTGGCTCACATGGTGAAACCCCGTCTCTACTAAAAATACAAAAAAATTAGCCGGGCGAGGTGGAGGGCGCCTGTAGTCCCAGCTACTGGGGAGGCTGAGACAGGAGAATGGTGTGAACCCGGGAGGCGGAGCTTGCAGTGAGCTGAGATTGCGCCACTGCACTCCAGCCTGGGCGACAGAGCAAGACTCCGTCTCAAAAAAAAAAAAAAAAAAAATGTGTCGTGAGAAGTCCTTTTAGTTTTAAGCTAGGAAAAATAAGTTTCTTGGAGTAATTAGCAACCCAAAAAGATCTAGATATGAAGAGAATTGAATTAGGATTTCTCAGACAGTCATGAACACATTAGATTTATCAAACCTAGAACTGAATAATTTGAACAGCTTCAGACCTTGATTCTTCATCTAAATTCAGTATGTGGGAGGAAAATACTCATTAGTCTACAATATTAGTTAACTAGATGAATTGAGTGACAGTATAAAATAAAAAAAAGCTGAAGTAATTTTAATATGAGGATATTTTATATGTAATTGAAGATGCGCTCTGCTCCTATTACTGTGAAAGAAACTGCCTACATGTCTTGGCCTATCAAGTATTCAGAACGAAAATATTTGTCAGCATTTGTCAACAAAGAGCACAAAATGCACAGACATGCACACATATTTAAGAGCAACACAAATTTGTTTTACTGACACATATTTCAATATACTTAAAATGTTTGAATCAGTAATTCTAAAAACTTATTTTATATTGAATTTTATGGGAAATACTTAAATATCATATTTATTAAAAATATAAAGTTTAACATTTATTTTTTCCACATATATGTACACATATGCCAATACCACAAACCTACACATACACACATACACACGCCACACACAAAACACATTCACTTACCTTACAAAATATGCATCAATAGAAGAATTAGCAAATAGAGGCTGCATTTCTCTCAAACACTTTATCATAAATTCCAATGGATCTATCAAACAAATGGGACTGGTTTGGTATGCTTAATTGTGAACATACAGTGCCATATTCAAATGGAAAGTGGCAAAAAATGAGCAAAATACAGAGAGAAGCATTATTCATTGTGTTCTACAAGGTGCTACGCTGGACAATATATTTATTATCTCACTAGTCCCATCATTAAAATATTCATAACTTACTTTACAAGTCTGTTTGATTCTTCTGTATAGTTAAGACTACAATATTCTGATAACATCTGCGTTAATTTATTTTAGAGTTAAGAAAATGTTACATTCCATTTCCATAGTTATAATGAGCTACACGTTTCTTGTGTTATATTGCATCAAGTTTTCTGAATAACAATAGTCCTAACAGATGCCTTATGGAAAAATTATTGGCTGTGGTCATATAACTTAAAAACATCATAATAAACACATTTCTCGGAAATTCAAAGTGAATATTTACGTTTTAAAAGATCTGAGGAGGTGTGGTGGCTCACATCTGTAATCCCAGCACTTTGGGAGGCCAGTTCAGGAGATCAAGACCATCCTGGCTAACACGGTGAAACCTTGTCTCTACTAAAACTACAAAAAATTAGCCAGGCGTGGTGGTGGGCGCCTGTAGTCCCAGCTACTCAGGAGGCTGAGGCGGGAGAATTGAGTGAACCCGGGAGGCGGAGCTTGCAGTGAGCTGAGATGGGGCTACTGCACTCCAGCCTGGGCAACAGAGAGAGACTCTGTCTAAAAAAAAAAAAAGAAAAAGAAAAAAAAAATCTGAGGAAACATGTTTTAAAATATTTATTTATTTATTTATATCACAAAGCTCTTCTTTGTGTTAATTCTTTCCTTTTTTTTTAACAACTTTTTTTTTTTGGAGACGGAGTCTAGCTCTGTCGCCCAGGCTGGAGTGCAGTGGCGCGATCTCGGCTCACTGCAAGCTCCGCCTCCCGGGTTTACGCCATTCTCCTGCCTCAGCCTCCCGAGTAGCTGGGACTACAGGAGCCCGCCATCTTGCCCGGCTAGTTTTTTGTATTTTTTAGTAGAGACGGGGTTTCACCGTGTAGCTCAGGATGGTCTCGATCTCCTGACCTCGTGATCCACCCGTCTCGGCCTCCCAAAGTGCTGGTTTAACAACATTTTTAAAGATTCTTCAGAATAACTGTTTTAAACTGTACAAAGTTTGTGGGCAAAGACATCATCATATTTATATATAAATAAACTTTTTCTTACATGGGAAATAACAGGTTTTAATTAAGCTTTTACTGAACAAATAGAACATTTAAATGACATGCTTTATCTTCATGAAACTTCATAAAGCATCTATTACCTTCATGTGTGGAGAGTATTTAGAAGCTAACCTTGTTGGTACAAATACTTAAAAATTGGCAGTAATTCAAATAAAATGGCAGACATTTATGCAGTTTTCATTTTAATGAATAGTGAATGTCTACACTCACCTATCACATACTAACCACAAGCAGTAGATATAGGCTCTTTGGTCCTGAAAACATTATGTAGCAATCCTTGGAAATAAAATACTTAAATTACTATTCCTCCTAACCGGTCCTCACACATAATTGTGAAGCTCACCATTGTATTTCACACGTAGTTGTCTGTTTTGTGATGCATCTTCTGTTAGAAATCTTCACCAATATCCTTCAACTGAATATTATGTCATTTTTCTACATTCTAATGAAGCATCATTTTCATCTTTAAAGCATTTTCTGATAACTGCCTGCACCCTCTTACCCACAAAGTTTAATTATCTCCATAACTCTTTTTATGTACTTTGTGGTATCCAATGCTTCTATGCCTACACACATACACAAATACACAATAGTTTATTTATTATTTACATGTATATATACAGACATATATAGAGAGAAAAAAACTTTAAGAAATAAGATGAATAACAAATTTCAAATACATGTTTTCTCTTCCACATATTCTATATTTTTAGGTTTTACTGTACTATTATACTTTTTATTTCAGTTTGTAATGAGGTGCAAGGTATGGACAGAGATTCAGTTTTCTGCATAGGGATGTCCAATATTTTAAATAGGACTCACAATGACACATAACTATGCTCTGAGTTACTATCTTAACATT
Organism: Colobus angolensis palliatus; assembly: GCF_000951035.1. Taxonomy (NCBI): domain Eukaryota; kingdom Metazoa; phylum Chordata; class Mammalia; order Primates; family Cercopithecidae; genus Colobus; species Colobus angolensis. The sequence goes on from NW_012117766.1 coordinate 1,687,313, forward strand.
GTCGAAGCTTTCAATCTATGAACATGGTACACCTCTACGTTCATATGGGTCTTTTTAAATTATTTTTGTCATTAATTTTTAGTGTTCAGTATAGAATTCCTGAGCACATTTTGTTAGCTTATATTTAACAAACTCATGTTATTCCAATATGTTATATAATTCAATTAGATTTATAATATTGGGAAAGAGTTAATATATAAATAATGCATTTTAAAAAATTAACTTCAATTGTTCATTGTTAACACAAAGAAAAACTGTGTTTTCTTTATATTTGCTCTATATCAATGCCTACCTAAATTATGAGTTTATAGACATTTCTTTATTGGTTCCATATGATTATCCACATAGCTCTCTCTCTTCTACAAATAAAGACAGTTTTATTTTTTTCCTTAACAATCTAGAAATTCATATTTCTAGCTTATTGGGCATCATAAGAGTGTCAGTATGATATTAATTAGAAGTGGTAGGAATAGATACCCTTGCCTTGTTTTCAGTTTTAATTATAAAAAGTGTTTCATCTTTTATCAGTAGTTTTGATATTAGCTGTAGATTTCTGATGTTATTTATAATGTTAAGGAATTTCTATCCCTATTTTGCTGAGAGCATTAATCAGAAATAGTGTTGAGTTTTGTCAAACATTTGTATATATTAATTGAGATACTTATACCACTTTTTCTTTAGTCTGTTCATATGATATTTTGAAGGCTTTCAAAAGTTAAATTACCTTTACATTACCAGAATAATCTCCATTTGATCTTTATATATTTTGTTTTTATACATTGCTGAATTCTACTTGCTATAAGAGTGTATTTGTTAGATTCTATTCTTTTGTTGATGATGTTTGCTTATATGTTTATGAATAACATATAATTTTACATTTTTATAATTATATTTTATTTTAAAATCAATAGTGGTTTCACAAAAACAGTTTCTGAAGAATTACTCTAATTTCTTTTTAAATTATTTTGTAGAATTCATTGGTGAAACGATCTTGCCCAGGAATTTTCTTTTATAGAAAGTTTAGCTATTTTAGCTATGAATTAATGACTTTAACAGACTTAAGACCATTGAAGTGCTCTCACTCGCTCTCTCTTTCTCTCACTTTTCGAATGAACACTCCTTTTCAAGAAATTGAACCATAGTAAGTTGTAGAATTGGTTAGCATGAATTATTTCATATTTTTTATGATCTTTTTACTCTCTATGGTGTTTGTAGTTATATTCCCTTTTTCATTTATTGGGTTTTTAAGTAATTGTTTTTATAATTTGTTTAGAGGTTTTGGTTGTAATCGTCAGTGAAATATATAGGCTGTGGTGAGTTTACCTCACCATTTAGAAGCAGAACCACAGCTTTTAATTTTTATGTCAACAAATGTATCTGTTATTTATGCCTTTTGTGTTCCCATTGTGTTTAAGAAGTCCTCAAGAAACATATTTCAGCTCAACATTCAGTTCAGTGCATTATTTGAAATATATGTTAAGTTAGCTACTAGATTAGATGAATACACAGGAAATGTTTTCTAAGTCAAAAATTGCTTATGTATCTTTTTTTTCATTTAAGGAATAGTTTTTCTATAAAAGAATTTATATGAATGTTTGAACCTATAGACGTTTTGAATTATTTTATATTTGCTGATGTAAAACCTGTAGTAGTTTAACAAATACAATTTAATTTTCTAATAAAAATAATATAAAATACTAGCTTTCTTAATATATCTGTGTATATAAAATGGACACTTCAGAGTATCTAAAATATAAATTACTGGTCCCAAAGTTTTTAAATATTTTTTATTGGATTCATAATTGTAGATTCCAGGATGAGCCACTGGTTTTTCCAATATTTTATATAATTCAATTAGATTTATAATACTGGGAAAGACTTAATATATTAAAATATTTTTGATATCTTTAGGTATCATAATTCCATAAGTCCACATGGTAATTACCTAATTATAAGCTGTCAACATATGATTGCTGACATTTGTAATATTTTGTGATTACATAATTTGGCATGATTACAGTTATAAAAAGGATATATGGTAATTGACTAGAATTACTTTTAGTTTTCCAGAAACACAAAATTGTGTCCTATATTAAGACAAGGAATAAAATGCAGAACATTTAGTTCTATCTGAACAGGTATTTGAAAAAAAAAATGATAGTACTTAAAATGTAGTTAATTAGATTTTTTATTTGTATTTCTCTAATATCTTAATATGTTTCAGTTAATATTATATTTACCTGATTCTGTTGAAATATATGGAACACAATTATTTAATATGGAGGCAACATTATTCTTTGCTTTGACTTTTTTTATTTTAGTAATTAAGTTATTTTGCATCTTAGTGAAATAAATGAACCAAAAAAAATGATAAAGAGTGACATTTCTGAACATAATTGCAAGTTTATTATTTCACTGATAAAATTCAAAGTTCACTAATAATAAAACATAAGATTTCCTATACACATCCTACCTGATCTTTGTTCTTATATGTTTGACGAAGGGGATAGTATGCTTTTTGAACAATAGAAGTTAATATGAAAAAGCATGTTGTATACAAAAGTAAGCTTATAATTCTGGCATGCAGATTTATAGAGACCAGAAATAGCAAAAATTGCTGATTCTACTAAAATAATACTTACTTCTCCTTAAAGAAACAAGTAAAAAACTACAGTATTTTATTTTTATAGAATGTTTTAATTTCTAATCAAAGTAATTAGAACTGGTGTTCTTTTTTTCTTTAATGGCTTATTGCAGCCAGTAAAACTAAAATTCTCTCTTAATCTCTCTCCACCATCAATCCTATAAATCACTCAAAAGAAGATGTAAAACTGGCATTTATTTAGCTCTTATTCTGTATCAGACAATATATTTAGTACTCGGAATTCCTCATCTCAGTGATAATAAATTCTTACCTTTTCCACTACACTACCCTTCTTTGACCTATTACCTAATTCAGTAAAGATTACAGAGGTATTTTTCATTGATAAAATTATACAGAAATTATATGCATTATTAATAGATATATAATAAAAATGTCATTTAATTTACATCACAATTCACTTATGTTGTTAAAGTCTAATTTTTAAATGTTACTCGCTTTCAAAGAGTATATATTTTATTTCATTAAAAATTTTAAAACCAGTTGAATGTATGTGTGATGGCTGCAATGAATGAAACTGGAGCATTTTTCAATCTGTTGTTTTAAATAAATACTAGATGCATACAACACCCAATTGCACAATTATTAAATACAGCCAGAGGTTTACGCATATGAAAGTCAACTACAGCCAGTGTTTTATCTTGTAGTTCATAATAGACCCATTTTTTGATCTCAGCAATGCACTTAGTTTAAGTTATATAAGCAACAGAACCTTTTAGAGTAGATGAAAAATTGATCAGAGAAAACAATCATGACCTTACAATCATCTTAAATTGCCTGCCTGTGTTTTCATTTGTTTGTTTTCTTTGTGTGTGTTTGTGGTTTATTTTTAATATTTATTTAAAGGAAGGAAAGCACCTTTTGAGCAGCTCTGCTCCTGAAGGCAAGTCACCAAATGCGATGGTTGCTGGGAAACGATTGTATTTAAATTATGGTATTGAAAGTCAAAGTTTCAGCCCATGAACACACAGCAACAACAAAAAGAAAAATATAATACGGAATCTAGGGCTTTAAAATGTAAGTTAGTAAAATCATAGTTTAATATAGGAGATTATTTTCTTTATTTAAATGCAATATTTGTAATCTTTAAAACACATTATCTCTTGACAGTTAAACAATTTTACCTTTTTTACTAACATAGTTATTGTAAAAGAGTTCAATTTTACTGTAATGATGTCAATTAGGTTAATGACATATTAATATTATAATTCTAACAAATGATGAATAATGGAATTGCTGAAATCTATTTTTCCCTTAAAGGATGGTGTTTTTATTGAAAATAGTAAAAAAAGAATATTATCTCTAGAAAACTATTTTTTAAATAGTAATATAATTGACTATATCAAATTACTTATCTCATTTAGACACATTATATTCTAGAATATTTTAAATATGAAATTTTCAAACTTTTCCAGAGACCCTGCATGAATTTTGAAAGAGGGAACTGGTAAAGGAGGACAAGCTATACCTCTGTGATTTAGGTTTTTAGAAATAATTTTCTAATGTTTAAAAATGGGATTGAGACTTTTATTGGAAAAATGTGGAATAGACACGGTATTTTCATTTTTTTTATTTTTTTGCTACATACAACGAAACTCCCCAGACATTTTATGTAAAACAAGCAAAGCAGAAAATGTGAGACAAAATAAATAAATAAATAAATGCCTAGGGACCTAGAGAGAGCAGGACTTGCACAACAAGGTATAGAATTCCCTGTGTTTTTATGTTTTTTTCTTCATATTTTTCAGACTTGGCTCTGAAGAAGTTGGCAACCTGAGAACATTAATAAGCATAGACAAAATAAGTGTCAACCAAAGGCTATTCTCTCCGACAAAAGGATCAGGAAAGAGTTAGGTTAGCAGACACAAATATTTAGATGATAACCTCTTTATGCTAGCTAACCACTGAAGAAAAACTATGGCTCCACCCACAAACACATCAGCAAAGACCAAACAGGGAACCTACATATTTACCCTTACTAAACTGTGATAACATACTTCAACATCTCACTGGGGCACTGTCAAAGAAGACAAAGTAGAAAGTCTGGACTTTTATCTCCTTCAGTCAATAACAAGGCCACCATCAGTAGCGTCACTAAAAATCATGCATGGATCTTGAAATCCCACCATCAGTCAGTCATAATGAGGCTTTTCATCCCTCCTCTGAGGGGTGGTATCAAAGGAGATCTAATTTAGAGTTAAGTCATTCAACCATTGTCCAGTTGTAATGGCTGCACACTCAACATAGTGTCAGTGGATACTAAATGAGAGATAGTCTCCAATCTCTACCCAACAATAATGAGGAGCCCCATCTAAGAATCAATGGCAGCCTAGTGAGGAAACTGGGCTTGTACCTCTATCTAGCAGGAATTATGTGACATGTCCAGTCTCCTGTTGAAGTGAGACATCAGTCAAGGTCAGCTACAAAAGAAGGTTTAATTAATACCCAGAGTTCCAGAACACAATACACAAATCTCTGTGCTGCAATCAGAAATTACTTATTGAACCAAGAATAAGAAAGTCTCAAAATCAATGTAAAAGGACAATCAACACATGAAACACCAGGAAGATAGAGATGTTAGAATTACCTGTCCAAGTTTTTAAGGTAGTTATGGTAAAAAATGCTTTAGCAAATAATTATGAACAGATTTGGGGTGGGGAGGGAAGCTTCAGCAAAGAGTTGGAAAGTCTAGATAAAGCAATGAAAGGTATAAAGGAAGATTGAATAAAAATTTTAGAACCCAAAACTATTTTAAAGATTAAAATGTTTGGTGGATGGGTTCAAGGGCAGAATACAGGTGATGTAAGAAAAAAAAAAAAAAAATAGAGCAATAGATATTACCCAATCAGAATAACAGAGAGAAAATAGACTGAGAACAACATGAAGAGAGCCTAAAAGAACTCTAGGAGTGTAACAAAAGATAGATAATGTATGTCATTGAAGTCACAGAAGCAGAAAAGAAAGATGGTGGAACTTTAAAAGTACTTTGAGATATAGTAAATGAAAAGTTTCCATATTTGACAAAGCAAATAAAGCAACATATTCAATAAAATGAGTGAATACCAAACCCAAAGATAATCCAAACCAAGATGCCTCATAATTGAATAGCTGAAAATAAAGATACATAAAAATGATAGACAAAATAGAGAAAAAACAATGTGAGTGATGGCTGACTTCGCGTCAGAAGCCATGAATGCCAGGAAAAAGTGGAATATATTTCAAGTGCTTAATGAAAAGAAATATCAACCCCCAAACATACACAAAACAAAAACAGTCTTCTGAAACGAAGGGAAAAGAAAAATATTCTTTTAGGAAAAAAAATAAAAACCTAAGATAACTTATCACCAACAGAATTATCCCAAAAGAATTGCTGAAGGAAATTAAACAAAATATAAGTTAAAAAGAAGACAACTTAGAACATCAGTTAGGAAAACAGAACATGATAAGAAAACTGCATTGAAGTAAACCTCTTGAGTTCTCTAGAGTACATTAGGTGCTTTTTGTTTTTTGGGTTTTTTTTTTTTTTTTTTTTAAGGCAGAGGCTCACTGTCACCCAGACTGGAGTGCAGTGGCGTGATCTCAGCTCACTGCAACCTCCACCTCTCAGGTTCAAGCAATTCTCCTGCCTCAGCCTCCCAAGTAACTGGGATTACAGGTTAAAGCAAAAATTTTGAAAATTGGCTAAAATAGTTCTAATTTATGTAGCAAAAATATTTGATAATTATTTTATAACCCAGAGAGGATAAAGGGATACCAAAAGAGATAATATTTTTACACTTCACTTAAATTGAAAATATGCCAATAACAGTATAGTGTGATAAATAATGTATATGTTTAACATCTAGGTCCACCAATAAACAAGTTGTACAAAGAAATACACTAAAAATCTTATAAATAAATAAATATAAAATTAAAATTAAGTTAAATAAAATAGCAGACTTGGGCTTAATGTATGAATAATTACATTATATGTAAGTCATATAAATGCAGTACTGAAAATGTGCGAATCATCAGTGTATTTTAAAACATCACCCAACTCTATGCTATCTACAATAAATTTACTTCAAATATAACACTATAGGTAGCTTAAAAGTAAAATGATGGGAAAGATATATTAAGCAAACATTAATCAAAAAGAAAAGAATCTATAGTAATAATATGTAAAGCAGAATTCAGAGTAAAGAAAATTACCAGAGGCAAACAAGAATATTGCCTGTGATAAAAGGGCTTATAAAAGCAAAGTGTTTCTCGGCCTGACACAGTGGCTCAGACCTGTAATCTCAGCACTTTGGGAGGCCAAGGCGGGCATATCAGGAGTTTGAGACCAGCCTGGCCAATATGGTGAAACCCCAACTCTACTAAAAATGCAAAAATAACCCAGGCATGGTGGTGTGCACTGGTAATCCCAGCTACCCAGGAGGCTGAGGCAGGAGAATTGCTCGAACCTGGGAGGTGGAGGTTACAGTGAACCGAGATCACGCCACTTTATTCCAGCCTGGGTGACAGAGCAAGACTCCATCTCAAAAGGAAAAAAACAGTGTTTATCAAGGGTTTAATGTGTGTGCACTAGAGTACAGCACTGCAAAATATTTGAGACAAAAGCTGACAGAACTGAGAGAAAAGGCAGGTTCACAATTATACTGAACTGATTCTATATAAACTAACTTTCTTCTCTTAACAATTGACAGAACAGCTTGACAAAAGTCATCAGAAATATGGAAATACACAATAGCCAACCAATTGAATCTAATCAACATGTATGGGACACTCCAACAGCAGCAGAACATAGTCTCATTTCATATGCCTGTATGACATTTACCAAAATAGACCTACCAGAGGCCATAAAACAAATTTCAAAACATTTTCAATAATTAAAATCATAGAGCATATGTTTGCTGACCAGAAGTTAAGCAAACTAATAAAACATAAAGATAATAGGAAACTCTCCAAACTCTTGGTAACTGAAAAGCAAAATTTTAAATAAAGGTTGAAAATCCTTAATCTGAAAATACAAAATCTAAAATGCTCTAAAAGCTGAAACTTTTGAAAGTCAACATGACACCACAAGTTGAAAATTTCACACTTGACCTCATGTGACTGGTCACAGTTAAAATTGTTTCATACAAAAAATTATTTTAAAATGTTGTATAAAATTACTTTAAGTCTGTCTATAAGATGCATATGAAACACAAATGAATTTTGTGCTGAGACTTGGGTACTATCCCCAAGATATCTCATTATGTATATGCAAATATTCCAAAATATGAAAAATTCTGAAATCTGAAACATTTCTGGTCCCAAGCATTTCAGATAAGCAATACTCAGCCTGTAATCTATAGGTTAAAAAAGAATTTGGACACAACTGAAGCAGGATTGAGAAGATAGTGAGAACAAAATTCATATATTAGAAAAACATGAGAAGACTCAGATCAATAATTTAAGCTCTTATCTCAATAATCTAAAAAAAAGAAAACATAAACTTTAAGCAAGCAGGCAAAGGGAATAAGATCAAAGCAGAAAGTAATAAAATTGAAACCAGGCTGGAAACAGTGGCTCATGCCTGCAATCCCGTCACTTTGGGAGGCCCAGGCAGTAGATGACCTGAGGTCAGGAATGCAAGACCAGCCAAGCCAATATGGTGAAACCTGCTCTTTACTAAAAACACACACAAAACCATGAGCCAGGCATGGTGGCTGGTGCCTGTAATCCCAGCTACTAGGCAGGCTAAGGCAGGAGAACACTTTGAACCCAGGAGGTGGAGGTTGCAGTAAGCCTAGATTGCGCCATTGCACACACTCCAGCATAAGTGACAGCGCGAGACTAAAGGTCAAAAAAAACAAAGAAAAAGAAAAAGAAGAAAAATAATAGAGAAAATTAATCAAAGAGACAATTCTTTGAAAAGATTAATAAAATCGGCAAACTTCTACATAGAGTGGTAAATTAAAAAAGGAAAAAAAAATACACACTGCTAGTTATGAGAAATGCCTTTTTTTGGATTCTTCTGATTTCTGGCTGCTTCATTTTCTTTTCATGAATTGTGACCAAATTCTACTGTTGATGTTTTAATGGGTCTGAAATTTGAACTTTTAAATGATTTAGGCAAAAAAAAAAGGTTTTTTCAGATATTTGAGAATAATCTCCTTTGTAATCATAGCAAAATATGCCCAAGGGTAGTTTCTGAATGACTTAATAAAGTGTGTATCTTAAACTGTATGTTAGTATCTATCATAGTAGTGGACAAGTTCAGCTTGTGAAAGTTGTCATTCCTGAAGTAAATCATACATAAATACCTTCTCATTAGATTATCAGTTTCCTATCCAACCTGAAGAATAGCTCAGGATTCCTACAATTTCCATAATAATAGGAGGACTAAGAAGATAAATAACTGAGGTTCAAGGAAAGTCTATAATGTGTCCAAAGTAACACAAATAATAATTGATAAAGCTGCCATTCAAACTCAACTACATATCTCTAAATTCTCCCCATAATCACACTTATATTCTACCTTCTTATAGCCAACTTGTTTCTAAACATTGCTTTAAAGAAAATCAGTGAAATAAAACATTAAAAAAAAAAAAAAGAATGCATGCTCTGGTCAGTCATGGTGACTCACATCTCAGTAATCCCAGAACTTTAGGATGCTTCAGTGGAAGGATTGCCTGAAGCCAGGAGTTCACCCTAGGCAACATAGTGAGACCTCATCTCTACAAAAAGATTAAAAACTAGCTGGACATGGTGGCACACTTCTCTAGTCCTAGCTACTTGGGAGGCTGAGGCAGGAGAATTGCTTAAACCCAGGAGTTCCAGGCTGCAGTGAGATATAATAACGCCACTGCCCTCCAGCCTGGTAAATAGAGTGAGTCCCTGTCTCAAAAGACTAACAAAAAAAAAATGCATGTTCCTCTAAAATTCACAAAACTAAGTTGAATTTATATAAATCACTTTATGCTGGAGTTACAAAATATATCTACAAATACAGGAAGACTTCCGTCTATGAAAGGAAATGAGACAAAATTAAAGAAGAACTGGAAGCAGAAATTTAGAGTACTGCAGCAGCCACTTCCACCTGGCTTGCAACTTTTCATTATTTGTGAAACAAAACTGGAGTGCTCTCACAGCAACTGAAATACAGTTTTTGTTTTTTGGTTTTTGTTTGTTTGTTTTGAGAAGGAGTCTTGCTTTGTTGCCCAGGCTGGAGCACAGTGGCACAATCTCAGTTCACTGCAACCTCTGTCTCCCAGGTTCAAGCAATTCTCCTGCGTCAGCCTTCTGAGTAGCTGGGACTACAGGCACGTGCCACCACACCTGGCTAAATTTTGTGTATTTTTAGTAGAGATGGGGTTTCACCCATATTGGCCAGACTGGTATCAAACTCCTGACATCAAGTGATCCACCCACCTCAGCCTCCAAAAGTGCTGGTATCATAGATGTAAGCCACTGTGCTGGGCCTGAAATATAGTTTTCCAATATTTCCCTGTCACAGGTATATTCTGTAAAACAAAATAAACAGTGTTTAATAGGTTTCCTATTTCAAAGCATAAAGAATTCTAAATTTAGAATTTTAAAGTAAAAGATTGACTAGTTCACCTTAATTGCCTCTAGATACATTTCTTGCCATTACTTAATAGAATGCAATTATTTTAAATAACATGACAGGTCCTTGTGAATTGTTAATTTCTCCCCTCTACTCAGTAACTATAACTTGCCTCTACCCTCTTTAAATGGGACATTTAGATTTACATTTCCACTATATTGAGGTGTATGTAAACATTTGAAAAGATCGGTGCCATCAGATAACAGAAATGTAAATCTAAATAATTTATTACAATATCTACACACACACACAATCATTATCACACTCATCCATGGAATCATTGCAAATATTTCTTCCTATCTTTTGTAAATAATTAACAAAAAGGTAAATAGAACTCTGTCCACATGTAGATTACATCTCATTTACTTTTACTAATATTTCTATGAAGTTTTAATATAATATAAACATTTTACTTTTTCAAACTTCTAGATACTGTTTCACTATATGAACCACATACTGTCAGTGCACAAATATATAAAGAGTACAATAGCATGCACAAACCTAATTCATTATTCATGAATTTGTTAATTAGCCAGTCCCCAAACAGGTTTACGCTATGCACATTGGTGGGGCAGGGCTAGAGTGAAGTGGACAGTAGAAGTAAAAAAAAAAATATTTTTAAATGTGAGCATATACACGTAGTATATGTGCGATAAAAATAATTTAAAATTACTTACAACTGGAGTTTATTACAGTCAAAAAATAAAGCAACTATTTTTAGCAAATATGAAAATTCTTCGCATAGGTAATTTTTCATGAATCATAGTTACAGGTAAAAAGCTGTATTCATTCTCTGTCTAGCTCAGACACCTGGATGTGTCATTTCCATTACTTTGCTACCAGAACCATCAAATCTCTTTGCTGTCATGCTTGCGAACAGAAATGATAGAAACTAGCAACATGACATAAGTATTATCTTTGTCAGAGTTCAATAAGAGAAACAGAATAACTTGTGGCTTATTTAGTAACTGGACTTTGCACAGATGTTCCAGCTGGTTATGTGAGTCTGCATATACTACTGCTTCTATTTCTGGTGTGGGAAATTAGTATTGGCAAAGCAAGTGATCAGGAAGAGAAGATGGACGTGAGGCAAGACAAAGAAAAAAAAAAAAACTGGCACTATAAAGATAAGCTGGAAACAAAGAGGAAAAGATAGGAACCATATGGGTTTCTGTTTTCCTCCGGACCTCCAATTTTGATGATGGGGGCATCCTTCAAAAGAAACTCATGATACTCTTCATGGAGATAAAGGCATAGTTGTCCCAGTAGTAAAAGAAGATTAAGAAAGATTTGGCAAGTTCTGAGGAAGATACAGGCCTAGATGCTACCTCACACCAATAAAGGAAATCAACATATAAGTGTCAATGTGTGAGTAGTACACTGACCTTCTGATGTATAACCATTTCATTCTACCTTTAAAATCTTGTCCAAAATGTACCTGTGGTTCATGTTAACACAAAATTATTGGCAGAAGGAAATGTGGGGAAAGAGTAGTTTCTACTTATCTAAACTGATACAATATAAACATTAACATATTCAGTTTTCTGTTTTACTACCTTATGCAGTGATAGCTGTGCACTGTGCACTGCAGGAAGAAACACCCGATGACATAGTTTGTGTGGCATGTAAGGTGTCTAAACTTCACTGTGTACCCATCACCTTTATATCACTGGCCTCATTTGTCCTTCCACAAACCCACAGAAGTTGTTGTTTCCTTTATACATTATTAAATTATATGGACATTTTCCTCAACCCTACTTTCAATTCAACAACAACAACAAAATGACTTTGATTGTTACTTTCTAAATGAAAAATGGTTATCAGAAATGAACTCAAATTTTCCTCCCCAGCACCTACAAAATTATCAATGTCTGCCAAATCACTGTATCACATCTTTCAGGAAAGTATCTTTATTCTCTAGCTGAAATTTTACTTCTTGAGATTTTTTCCTAAAAATTTCATTCTTCTGTTTTTTGGAGTCTGTGATCTTCAGTTAAACACTACCAGTCCTGCATTATATCGATAGGGAATACTATAGTTGCCCTAGGATGACTTGCACTAGGAATATATATATTTTTAATTTTTTTATTGCCTATCTCTTATGATAACACTATCATTTGTCAGAATTCAAGAATGCCACCTTCTAGCTAAAATATCTCTAAAGACTATCTGCTATTGATCAAGTTAAGTATAAATTACTCTGTCTGCTGCTTAGGACTCTCTACAATATTGCCACCACACAGGTTCATGGACTTCTCTTCAGGTGTATATTTCACACTTGACAGTCAAAATAATCATGTTGTTCATGAGATATGGCTCATGTTTTTGTTTTGTTTTTCTCGTCATTATCTTTGCTATTGTTATTGCTCCAAAGTTTATTTTTACAACCAAGAAATGTTTGAATGCAAACAAAGTGGTACATATTGCTGGGAATACAAAATAAACAGGACAAATATGTTGCCACAAATGAGGTAACTATCCAATTACAAGATATTTGTGAAAGCAGTTATTATTTGTAGGAATAATTGCCATCATATAAGTACATAATGGTGGGGAAAAAAATACAGAGAAAAATAAATGCCCTAATTTTCCTAGAGGGGAAGGAAGGGGTGAAAAAGGCTTATTAGATTAGCTAACACTTAAGCTAAGTAGTAAGTGATAATTCTAGTTCAGCAAGCAGATTAGTGCGGAATGCTTTTTCTTGTAATTTATATATCAAGTAATACTTACCTCAGGTGCTTTTTCCATGTTATCAATCCAATAAATATTCTGCCTATGTTGATCTCTTGTGGTTTGGTGTTTATGGTGTTTATATAACCTTTTAACATGTGATACCACTTGTCTATCCTCCTACTTGTATTTTGGAAACAGCAAAGCTCCTTGTATCTGTTACTGGCTCAAAAACGATTTAATAACGGCTATTGTTTGGATATGATTTACTTGTCTCCACCAAAACTCACGTTTAAATTTGAACCCTAAGGTGGCAGTGTTGGAAGTTGGGCCTAGTGGTAGGTGTTTGAAACATGAGAGCAGATTCCTCATGGATGACTTGTCACTGTTCTTGCAATAGTGAATGAGTTATTGCTCAGGTGAGAATAGATTAGCTTTCTCAGAAATGGATTAGCTCCAGCAAGAATGAGTTGTTCTAGCTCTTTTTCCAGCTGGAACCATGGAGGGTGCAGAAGAGAAGAAGAAGAAGGTTCCTGCTGTGCCAGAAACCCTTAAGAAAAAGCGAAGGAATTTCGCAGAGCTGAAGATCAAGTGCCTGAGAAAGAAGTATGCCCAAAAGATGCTTCGAAAGGCAAGGAGGAAGCTTATCTATGAAAAAACGAAGCACTATCACAAGGAATATAGGCAGATGTACAGAACTGAAATTAGAATGGCGAGGATGGCAAGAAAAGCTGGCAACTTCTATGTACCTGCTGAACCCAAATTGGCATTTGTCATCAGGATCAGAGGTATCAATGGCATGAGCCCAAAGGTCCGAAAGGTATTGCAGCTTCTTCGCCTTCGTCAAATCTTTAATGGAACCTTTGTGAAGCTCAACAAGGCTTCAATTAACATGCTGAGGACTGTAGAACCATATATTGCATGGGGGTACCCCAATCTGAAGTCAGTAAATGAGCTAATTTACAAGCGTGGTTATGGCAAAATCAATAAGAAGCGAATTGCTTTGACAGATAATGCTTTGATTGCTCAATCTCTTGGTAAATATGGCATCATCTGCATGGAGGATCTGATTCATGAGATCTATACTGTTGGAAAACGCTTCAAAGAGGCAAATAACTTCCTGTGGCCTTTCAAATTATCTTCTCCACGAGGTGGAATGAAGAAAAAGACCACCCATTTTGTAGAAGGTGGAGATGCTGGCAACAGGGAGGACCAGATCAACAGGCTTATTAGAAGAATGAACTAAGGTGTCTACCATGATTATTTTTTGAGTCTCATCAGCTTAATAAACAGTACCTGCTCTCAAAATGAAATACGTTGTTGTATTTGTGATTTTGTTGTTGTTGTTAGCCTGCCTCTGTCTTCCCGTAACTATTGTGGTAAGTCTGGTATGTGATAAAATTAAGCCAAATCAACTGCCCGTTTTGTGCAAAATCAGGGTCGAGTCTGAAAAACATCTCTCTTAGGTTTTTAGAAGGCTTTTCTCTACAAAAGATTTTGTTTTTAACTGTGCTGAGTGATTCAAAATGGGTTTATTCTAAACCTGTTTCACAACCATTTGTACATAATTTGTAGGTACAGTAATCCAACTTTGCTTTATGGAAAAAATTGAATTCCGTTTCTAAAATTTATTTCTTGGGCCTTCGCTTGTTTATAAACTACCATATAAAGGTGTTTTTCTTTTGCCTTCCAAAAAAAAAAAAGAATGAGTTGTTCTAAACCCAGGATACTCCTTGGGTTTTCTCTCATTGCATGTATCTGTTTCCCCTTTGACTTTGCCATGTTATGTCTCAATATGAAAGCCCTCACCAGAAGCCAGGGACATGTCCTCAAAGATTTTAGCCTGTAGAACCATGAGCTAGATAAACCTCTTCTCTTTATAAATTACCCAATCTTCAGATATTCTGTTACAGTGTTAGAAGCAGATAATCGGTGTCGCCAAGAAAAGTCAGCAGGGAGACAGAGATCTCCCAGCAAGGCAATCTCGTGTTCCTCGCCAGCAGTCTTGCCACAAGAGCACACCAAACAAAGTGGGTAAAAATATTTATATCTGACACATGTGGATCATACTGCTATGTCCTGATTCCACTGGCTGGAATTGGACCTCACAGTCTAAGCTGTACCCAGTTGGCTAAAGGTTTAAAACTTTTCCTAAAGAGATAATGTCTGAGAAGAACAAAGGAGGAAGTTCCTTATGAAAAGACTTAGAAAAGTAATAACATTCCCAAATTAGGATGGGGCATAGGCTGAGAGCTGGGACATGCCTGTGAGCACATCCAGCACAGATATCTTGATTAAAGTAGAAGGGCATAGAATGCATTATGTGCCTGTGAGCATGTCTAGCATAAAGTTCGTCTTTAAAAGAAATGATTATTTCTAACACTTACCATTCATTCCTTAACAAGAAGGAAAACTTTGAAGAGGAACTTTTACTTTCTACATATAGCAACACAAAATAATTTAAAACAATACTGCATTTCTTTGAAAAATTTGCCACAATATTATTTTCAAATATCAATTTCTGTTTTATAAGTAGATTGTATCATGTGTGGAAAGTAATCTATATAATAGGACTCAGCCCAAAGTTAATCTAAATTGATTACATTGCTCTTCCAGAGGTCAGTTAGCCTAAGAAAGACAACTTTGAGAGAGAAACTGAGACGTACTTTAAGGGAATGAGCAGAGTTTCTTCCTACAGCCTGAAACTCATAATATCAGGACCAGCCTTGTATGTCTTCATTACCCTTCAGAAGCTTTAATGTGAGAAAGCAGTGTTTTGTTTGCTTTGTTTCAGTACAAAATTCAGTAATAATCATTAAAAACTGCTAAATGTGTTTTATTTATTAGAGTTGGGTTTATAGAAAATTTGTGAAAGTTAAAGTTCAGCAACCCTTATCTAAATAGGGCTCTTGTCAATGTATGAGAATCCTTGAAATGGGTGTAAAGGAATATACATTTAAAAGCCCAGGCTGGTCAACATTGTTATGTGTATCCACCCCTATGTCCTCATTATCTAATTTCTCCTTAGAATTGGAAAGGATCACGTTTTTTAGGGATATGGCTAAAGATAATTTATGTTGGGGGTACATTTTGATGATTTTAGTGGGATATCCTTATGTAGTTCATGGTTGCTTCAATGAGTAGTTACTGTCACTGTTACTTCAATGAATAGTTACTGCTACTGCTAGTGAGATGGCTTCCAGAATACCCTTGCCACTCATCGAATCAGCTTACTCAGTATCTTATAAAAAGGTAGCAGAGAATACACTTTTTTTTTTTTAAATCTCAATATGTTCTAAATTTCATTTTAAATATTTGTGAGTTGTAGAATAAACAAAATCTGAAAGGTACAGAGTCAATAACTAGCCTATGGAAACTTTTTTGCAATCATCAGGCATATAAAGCTGTAACAATGTTAGGTTCCCATCAAGACCTAGACAAATTGGAAGTTCTCTCCGGTTAGAAAAATACAACACAAAGGCTGTGTGCAGTGGCTCATGCCTGTAATCCCAGCACTTTGGGAGGCCGAGGCGGGTGGATCACAAGGTCAGGAGATCGAGACCATCCTGGCTAACATGGTGAAACCCCATCTCTACTAGAAATACAAAAGAAATTAGCTGGGCCTGGTGGCGGGCGCCTGTAATCACAGCTGCTGAAGAGGCTGAGGAAGGAGAATGGCGTGAACTCGGGAGGCGGAGCTTGCAGTGAGCCAAAATCATGCCACTGCACTCCAGTCTGGGTGACAGAGTAAGACTCTGTCTTAAAAAAAAAAAAAAAACCTCAGAAATGCAGTATATAGTACTGTAAACCACATATTTCTTTTCTTTTTATTCTAATTTCTTGAAATAAAATGGGTACTTTTCCCATGTTAGGTTACATATGGAGCAAAATATCATATAGCGATTATGTTGGTGTGTAAAGTTACATATTTTATGTAACCCAAGGTTTGAGGATTATTTTGCAGAGTGTCTGAGAAATTTTTTTTCCTGATTAACTAGGATGATTATAGAAGACACACTCAAACTGTCATTGAGGCATCAAAATGATCCAAATAATAAGTGCTCCCCCTACAAGAAAACTTCTATGCGCAATTACCAGGAATTCAACACATTATAATAATTATTTATGACTGGGCATTGTGGCTCAGGTGGGAAGATCACGAGGTCAAGAGATTGAGACCATCCTGGTCAACATGGTGAAACCCCATCTCTACTAAAAATACAAAAAATAAGTGAGTGTGGTGGTGCATGCCTGTAGTTCCAGCTACTCGGGAGGCTGAAGCAGGAGAATCACTTGAATCCGGGAGGCAGAGGTTGCAGTAAGCCAAGATTGTGCCCCTGCACTCCAACCTGGCAACAGAGCAAGACTCCATCTCAAAATATAATAAATAAATAAATAAATAACTTCCTGTAATCCTAGCTACTCAGGAAGCTGAGGCAGTGACAATTGCTTGAACCTGGGAGGCAGAGGTGGCAGTGAGCAGAAATCATCCCACTGCACTCCAGCTTGGGTGACAGAGCCAGACTCTGCTTCAAAAAATAGAAGAAGAATTTACTCTCAATAACTTAATACAATTCAGTTTTAAGATTCATTACCATTGTTCTTTTTAATTAATTTATAATTAATTTTGTATGCCTTTTCAGAATTATTTTCAGAATTCAAATGTCAGCAAAATGAAGTATATGAGTGGCAAATAAAAATATCTAAATGTAAAGAAAATCTTATGGTATTTTTCATCTTTGAAAGATTCTTATTTTTTTGAATTCCTTTCATACCATAAAATAAACATTCATAAATAGACTACTTTTATATTTTAAATTTTGAAGCATTTTATTCTACTTCCCTTTCCTTTTTTTTAATTGTGTGTGTGTGTGTGTGTGTGTGTGTGTGTGATTGTTGTTTGAGATAAGGTCTTACTCTGTCACCCAGGCTACAATGCAGTGGCATGATGATGGCTCACTGCAGCCTCAACTTCCCTTAAGCGATCCTCACCACTCAGCCTCCTAAGTAGTTGGGAAAACAGGTGTGTGCCACCATGCCCAGCTAATTTGTTGATGTTTTGTAGAGATATATTTTCGCTATGTTGCTGACGCTGGTCTTAAATTCCTGGTCTCAAGTGACCCTCCTGCTTTGACCTCCTGAAGTGTTAAAATTATAAGCATGAGTCATTGCACCTGGCCCATTTTACTCTAAAAGAACTCCCACAAATTACGTTAGCTGTAGTTCCACAAAATCTTAATCTGTCCCTGCCAATTATATATGTTTTCTATCTGGTATTTATAAAATTGTTTTTTGTAAATTTGACTGACATGTTGGTTCTATTAAAATAGTGAACAAAAAGCTTATGGTAACCCCAGATGGTTAAGAGATGTTAAAGTATTTGCATATCAAATGGCTATTAATTCATTTGAGAGATCTGATTATTACTTTTCTAAAATACTAAGGAGAAAAGCAATCATAGAATGAAAATAAAAGAGAAACACATACAACTTTTTGTGTAATTTATCTGAATTATGTATGGGTCTTTAGCTTGACCTGAATTCAGAAAAATTATGTAAATCATAGTATTGATTACTTTTGAATGATCCTTAGAAAAATAATTTAAAAGTTAAAGAAATATTATATATATATTAAGCAGGTAGAATATTAAAAAGTTAAAATGCTTGAATTATAAAAGGCTGAATAGATTATTTTTTCATACTATACTGGTCTTTTTATTTTATAATCAAGTATAATTTATTATCATTTTCATGCTTCCAATAAAATATTTTTCTCTATTCTTAATGTGAAAAGCAATGTCTAATTGTTTAATTTCTTTTATTTTCTATGAAATCTGAAGAAGCAGCTCACTTGATAGTAAAAATGGCTTAAGCTATGAGTAATGGGGTCTAATTTTCTCGCAACTAAGACTTAGAAGGGTTAAAAATTCAAAACTGAATCTGCAACTTATCAAAAATTGCTCATTTCTATTGCTCCATATATGTTTCATTATGCTGACCTACTTATGACATCAGCTTGAAGAAAGAGCTATAAAAAAAATATCCGGCAGAGAGAAGCATTACATTTAAAAGTACTATTAAGTTCAAGAAGGTTATATCAGAGGAATTGTAAGGGATAATTTAAAATATGAAAATAGGTCAAGAATAGGACATTAAATAAAGATAACAATTCTTTTTTAAGAATGTGCTTTCATTGGAAGATTTCAAACCATGGCACACAGAGCAATCGAAGAAGTCTTTCAAAAATTATATATATTGAACAAGCATTCTTTAAAAATATACCTATCCTTAAACAAAATAATCCTGACATCAATTATATGCTCAGCTGCGCTGCACCTACGTCTCTCTTTGTATCACCTCATTTGCTGAATAATTTGTTACTCACTTCTCTGTCAGTTTTGCTTTTGATCCTGAGCATTTCTATACCACTAACTTTTATTGACTCCAACAATATCTAAATTTTCGAGGATTTAATTTTACAGCAGTTACTGACTACTGTATTTTGTGACTATAAATGGCATCTTGCAAATGATTTTTTAATATTCATAATTAAATATGCAGTTCAGAGATCTTGACCCCCAGATATTATGCTGGAACTTGTCATGACAACACAAGTCATTTAACTCCTCCAGGTTTCAGATTCTCTCAAATGTAAAAGGACAGTGTTGGTTTAGAACAGAAGAGACACTGTCAATTCTTTAGAAGACACATTTAACAATTGTACATAGCATTAAATTATCAGTAAGTAAATTAAATGCTATCTATCAATCTTTGATTAATCATAAATCTTTCAGTTTATTGTTCTTCCTGCATGGTACCGCTTTTTAGACATAAAGTGACTAGACAAAGGTCTCTGCAATTTTTTACACGTAGCAGACATCATCAGTGCCCTGCTCAGATCACATCTGATTCCATTTACCATTTTCTCAGACTCATTCCCCAGCTTAAGTATGCTGTCGTTACTGTTCTTGAACTGAGATTCTTTTCAGAGAACTATTCCTATGCTCCTGTAGCCACTTAGCCAACAAAGACCAGAACCTGGAAGGTTTATTATTCTCCCTGCCGCAATCCAGTAAACGTGTATTCAGTCATTGACCAATCAATAACTGATATGATAGTCATTCTGCTACATCTCTATAAGGACAAACCTTAAGGAAAGATTTTCCTACAAAGACAGCCTGCAGTTGATATTTCGACTGAAATGGAACTCTTGCTTTTTGTCTTCCTCCTTTTACTCTACTTTTTCCATTCTTCAACAGCTTTTCTTACGGTAATTTGTCTAATAATATCAGTTACATGACACTTGTCTTAAGCTTTGCTTCTGAGCAATTTGAACTTAGTCACCATACTTTATATTCATTCATGTATCTCTTTCACTTATTGATAACAAATAGCTTAATCTCGTCAAGCCTCTGGACTACAAACTTTCTGAAGACTTTGAAGGCTCAGATGTTATTACTTACGTTTTAGGACTTGCTTACAGAGGTTTACCTGACAGTTCATCGTTATCAATACATTCTATTGCCGTTGGTATTGTTATTGTGTTTTATTTGCACTTATATATTTTGTTATTTTTAATTTGTAGGTTATTTAAATTATAGAGTTAATTCCCAGTAAGAGTTGTAAAAACTGTGGGTATGTGATTTGGTCTGTATTTCAACTACGTAACGAAAAATAGTAGTGATAATTGCATCGAATGTAAATGCAATGTGGTGGATACACACCAGAGAATGTTTTCAGTTATAGAAACAAAGATTAGGGGTAATGCACAGAAAGATGAGCAGATCTTAAAAAAACAGTCGTTGAAAAAATAATAGAGAAAAACAAGATAAACAGACAATAGTAAAATAATATTTAGAGATTGATCCGTATTAAACAATACCTATTGTATAAAAGACAGAAAAAGACATGCAAATAGACATCCATTAAGATATTAGAATAATTATTTATGGAGTAGAGGTGGGAAGGGGAGGAAATAGAATTGATCAATCCGTTAGCCAATCAATCAATAAAATAACAGAACAAATTACGCAGACCAGTGATAAAATTAGGTCATTAACTGAGTGATCTAGTTAACTTAACTTTCTTCATCTGAAGTTCTATTGGACAATATTAAATCAGGGCAATTTGCTAGAGTTGAGCGGATGAAATAAAAGGACAATGAGAAAAATGTGATGAGAACAAAAAAACAAGCATAAATTAATTTAAAATATATTTTCTTCAATTACTTGTTATGGTCTCAGTTGTATCCCCACAAATTTGTATGTTGAAGACCTAACCCCCAATGGGACTATGCTTGCATATAGGTCCTTTAAATCATAATTAAGGTTAAATGAGGTCATAAGGGTTGAACCTCAATCAATTAATAGGACTGGTGTTTTTATAGGAAGATGAAAAGATGCCAGGAGCTCATTCGCAGATGAATGGCTAAATGGGGCCAAAGTAGACAGAAGGTAACAATCTGCAAGCCAAGGTGAGAGGCCTCTTAAGAATCATAACCTATATGCACCTTAATGTTGGTCTTCCAGTCTCCAGATTTGGGAAATAATATATTTATGTTAATTAAGCCACCCATTCTGTGATATTCTGTTATGGAAGTCCTAGCTAACTAATATACCAATTAATTTCAAATTATTGCTGGGTCTTTACCTGAACTCTCAAACTTTCTGATTAATTAAAATAAAGTGAGGGTAACACTTTCTAAAATTATTCAATTGACTTTTCTCTTTCATATTTCACCATATAATGTATTTGTCTTTCTCAGCCAAGATACCTATGTGCCTTAGGATGTAGAGTTTTTGGTGAGAGAAATGATATTGGGAGTGTGAGTGCTTAGTCTCAATGTAACTAAAACACTAAGCAAAATAAGAATTAATGTTCGGCTTTTGTTTACTAAAAGAGTGTATTAGTGTACAAAATAACAATCTCTTTGAAAGTGAAGCCTTATTAAAAGAACAGCATTTTCTGAATAGTATTACTACAGTTTCAATTTAGCATGTCGTAAGCTAGTTCTGCCTAGCTAGATATAACATTTTATGACACAAGAAAAAAAATATGATTTAACTGAATAATTTACGTCCCCTACCCAGTTCTGAGGGACAGTGAAATGGGAATGGAAATAAAAATTGAGGCAATAAGTCAGGGTTACATATATGGCTACATGCTAAAAGAGGAGATCCCAGAGACACAAGTGAGAAAGAGGGAGGGAACTGGACAAGTTTTTGTCTGGATTCTCATTTAAGAATCCTTTAGGCAACTTTATTGAAGGCTTCCCCTTCACCTCTTCAGTGGTAGACAAACACCTACAGTATGCTGTGTGTGTTTGTTTGTGTGTGTGTGTGTGTGTGTGTGAGAGAGAGAGAGAGAGAGAGAGAGGGGTGGGGGGAGAAACCAAGGAAAAGAGAGAGAGAAGAGAGAGAGAGATTACACAAGAAAGCCTGAGTGTTTTCTTTGTTTTTGTTTTTTTTCCTTCGTTTTCCAAATGGAGCAAAACACGCTTACGTGTTCCATGTGCTTGAAGGAACTACGCTGAGAACATTGTAGTAGAGCTGATTATCACAGTGGCAGCTAAGTGACTCGGTAGCCTAGGCCAGTTGAGTTTACCACCCAAGGCTAAAAAACAAATAAAAGCCCATTACATGTCAGGATCAGTTAAAGCTGAAGAAGTTCCAACTTGTCCCAGATGATCACCAATAGATCATGGACGAGCTGAGAGAAAGACAAGATGAATATCTTCTAATTATGCAATTTGATTTCAGCCACCAGAAGAAAACCCATGAGTGAAATCTAAGCACCCCATGCAAGAGTTATCAACCCAATAAGCAGAACACTAAGGACTACGAAGTCACTTTCTAGCCCTACTTTCTTTAGTCACTGAATATTGAGAATTTTAACTAAAAAAAGACTGAATTATCTAAAGTACTGTAGCTCTATAAAAAACTACATCAGATATTAAAAATAAGAAATTACAATTATTATACTAATTTGTAGCATATATGTAAATTTCTAATTTCAGTACAAAACTTTTCTCAGTTATTAAAGAGAATGCTATGAAAAAGCTTCCCATAAGAAAAAAGAAGATATGAGCTATAAATGTAGAGAAAACGTTTAATTTCCTATACTTGTTTTACTATTATTATGATTATCATTGCATTATTATAATTATTTGGTTTTGTGGCTGAATGAGAATATACAAATGTCTTGGAAAAAGTTTCTGTTAAGTATGTAAATCCTACACAAAAGCACTCAGTTCTAAATTAGTAATGTAAATTTTACAAAAGAACGAATAATTGAACGGTTCATTTAAAGTATCTCGGTGTATATGTTGTTACTGGAGAAAGAGATTTGTTTTAGCTGAGTGCGAATTGGGCCCTAAATAACATGGATATTGCTTGAATTTTTCACAGCCAAACAATTTTAAAAATACGTTTATCTAAGACAAAAAAAAAAAAAATGGTTAACAACAACAACAAAAAACTATTAGAACTATCCCCAAAGAGAAATTTCAAGTGCTTAAAAATAGCTTGTAAATCACCTAACAATTATCCATAAAATAAGGGCAAATTGATGTTTACTAATTCATTTCTTATATGGCTATTTTAAAAAGATTCTTAATTGAAAAGAGGAAGCACATAATGTATTACAAAGGATGTCACTTAATTTGAATACTCCCTGGGCAAGGTGGAGAGCATGATTATTCTAACAAGCAATTAATCAGACTAGAATCAACTGTTATCTCATTTTAAATGTTGTAGATACCATGTATCAGTTTATTATTTACTAGTAAATTGAAGGAGCTTTGAAGGATATCTTGATATTTTAAGTATTTCTCAAAGTAACTGATTATAAGTTGATAGAATTTTGAATCCTAAATGAATGTAGAAGACATTTAGCCTCTAACAACCTCACTATTGAGAATTTCTTCTTCAGAACTCCTGACAGTCATTTAATTTTGTGAATAAGTCCGTTAAATGGGATTACAGTCTCATTTCTTCATTTATCTGTTAGTTTGTTCATTTTTTCCTTCCTTCTTTTCTCATCCTTTTTTTTTTTTAATTATTCTTATACTTTAAGTTCTAGGGTGCATGTGCATAACGTGCAGGTTTGTTACATATGTATACTTGTGCCATGTTGGTGTGCTGCACCCATCAACTCATCATTTACATAAGGTATAACTCCCAATGCAATCTCTCCCCCCTCCCCCACCGTGACAGGCCCCGGTGTGTGATGTTTCCCTCCCAGAGTCCAGGTGATCACATTGTTAGGTTCCCACCTATGAGTGAGAACATGCGGTGTTTGGTTTTCTGTTCTTGCGATAGTTTGCTGAGAATGATGGTTTCTAGCTGCATCCATGTCCTTACAAAGGACACAAACTCATCCTTTTTTATGGCTGCAAAGTATTCCATGGTGTGTATGTGCCACATTTTCTTAATCCAGTCTGCCACTGATGGACATTTGCGTTGGTTCCAAGTCTTTGCTATTGTGAATAGTGCTGCAATAAACATACATGTGCATGTGTCTTTAGAGCAGCATGATTTATAATCCTTTGGGTATATACC
>NW_012117766.1:1719621-1756847 GCF_000951035.1 Colobus angolensis palliatus
TTCCCCTGGCTAGGAAAAGGGATTCCCTTCTCCCTTGGGCTTCCCAGGTGAGGCAATGCCTTGCCCTGCTTCAGCTCTCCCTGGTCAGGCTGCAGCAGCTGACCAGCACTGATTATCTCACACTCCCTAGTGAGATGAACCCAGTACCTCAGTTGAAAATGCAGAAATCACCTGTTTTCTGTTTCACTCACGCAGGGAGCTGGAGACTGGAGCTGTTCCTATTCGGCCATCTTGCTCCGCCCCCTCATTCTTTCTTATGTATTATTTCTGCAGATGTATACTGACTGCCCTCTCTTTCAGAACATGACTAAAAATTAAATATGAAGATAAAAACTTATCTGGTTTATATGCCTTGTATTTTAGGATGCAAAATACAAAATAAATCAAGCACATTCAAGACAATATAATGAATGTTACGGAATGTCTAATTAGCAGACGATTTCCTAGAGTATTATCTAAGTTGACCTCTAAAGATGAGAATTATATAAGCAATAGGGAAATTAAAACTGTTCTTACTTTTTTTCTTCCTCACTACTCCCCAGAAATTATTTTTCCTTTTAAGCATCATAAAAGAAACAAGTATTCACTTTTTTAAAAAACATCTAATTTAATTGAAAAAGTAAGTTTGTAGATTTAACCAAATTTGTCCCTGGATGCTTTTAATTCTCATTTTTTCTTATGGGATAATTCACAAGTATGTGTACCTCTTAAGATGATACTACTTCAAATACTCAGTGTCTTTGTCTCCCTATATTAGTTTGCTAGTTTGCTAGGGCTGCCTTAACAAAATATCATATACTGGATGGCTTAAATACTGGAAATTTATTTTCTTTCAGTTCTAGAGATGGCAAGTCCGACATCAAAGTATTAGAAGATTTTGTTTCCTCTGAAGCCTATCCTCTTGGCTTGCATGTAGTCATCTTCTTGCTGCTTTGTACTCATATGGTTGTTCCTCAGTGTGTGAGAACCCCTGACACCCTTTCCTCTTCTAAGGACACCTCTCTTCTCATATTGGATTATATCCCCACCAAGGAGTCTCATTTTATATTAATCACCTTTTTAGTGAACCCATATACAAATATTATTATATCTTGAAGTACTTGGATTTGAACTTCACTCTGTGAAATTTGGAGGAACATAGTTTATCTAATATCAGTCTCAATTTTCTTTCCTGCAGGTTGCGTCTCCATTTCTACAGTCATTTCTGTTAGGACTTTAAGGACTTTTTTTTTTTTTTTCCAATGCAGCTACTTCTTCTGGACACATTTTCTTTTGCTGGTGTCTGATTTAGGCATAACTGTATGCAGGAATCTGAACAAGAGTTAATGATTGATGTTGAGGGGGCATATAACCACAGGTAAGTGTTATGGGAGTAAGTGTATAGGCATGATTTCCATTAGACTTGATTTGAAACATTTTTCAGCAAAAATAACACATAAAAGATCAGCAAGTCAATTGGCTTCATCTGGAAAACAGCAAGTACAACAAGATTGTATGGAGCACATACTGATTTCATAATACCTGCATTTGTGCTTGGTTATCATGAATATGCAAAAATTAAGTATGTTCTTCTTTTCTTTTTCTCTAGTGTGACTGCGAGTGTATTATGTTTTCCCTAATAATTAAGACAAAATCCTCTCATTCCCCATCTAACTGTTTGCAAGTCAAGTCTTTCCAAGCTTAAACATATTTCATTTTCTTTTGTAATTTTAAGGGAAAATTTTCTTCTTTAAAATGTTTTCACCAGTATTTTATATTAAAATTTATGTTGTATGTCTTTGCTGCAGTACTGACTAAAAATTACAAATTTATACCCACACATATGTCTGTACATGTAAAATCATGATCTAATTTTGTTCTCAGGATAAAATCCTTATGGCTTTGGACCATAGGCTGCCCTGAAAATTCAATTTGCATTATTAATAATATAGCTTTTCAGAGTTTTAATACAACAAAATGAAACTATCAAATCATATTGAAATTCTACCAATATTTTAAAAATATAATAATAATAATGTCTTTGTAGACATCCTTTATTAAAAAATTATGACATACAATGTAAAAGTAATGTTATAAAATACTTGATAACATTGTCTTATAATACAATAAATTTGTTTAACAGATCTTGTGCTGGTTTTAATTTTAATGGTCATCTTATCAGAATGTTTCTAATTTTTAAATTATTATCACACCATATAATTTTGCCAGATATTAGCATTAATTTCTGGCAAAATTAATAAGTTCATTAATTTTTTTTCATTTTGAGTAATAAAAGAAAGTTTGAATAATCTTGTGATATGCAAGAAAAAGTTATTCATAAAACTTTTATAAAAGTGTTTTAATTCATCTTTCCTTCTTGACAGTCTATTTCTGGTGTTGCCTAATATTTGCACTATATTTTATTATTAATAGCATCCTTTGGAGACAGAAGACATAAAGTGATATACAGTATAATCCTCCTGGATAACAATTCTTTTGTTGCTCTGGGTGATGATAAGTTTTATGTGTCAACTTGATTGGGCCACAGGGTAACCACATATTTGATTAATATGATTATGTGCATATCTTTGAAGATGTTTGTAGATGAAATTAACATTCAAATTGATAGACTGAATAAAGCAGATTGTCCTCCCAAATATGAATTGGCCCAATCCAATCTGTTCAAATTATGAATAAAAATAAAATGCTGAGTAAGAAAGAATTTGCTCTCTCTGCTTGTCTCTTAGTCAAGACATCAATCTTCTACTGCCTTCAGTCTCAGATCCAGCTTTCTATTTACCCTATCAGCTCCTCTGGTTCTTAAGCCTTTGGACTTGGAGTGGAATATATATAATCACTTCTCTTTTTACTCAGGGTCTTCAGACTCTGTTGGAACTATACCATCAGCTGTCCTAGGTCTCCAGCTTACTGACTGCAGGTCTTAGGACTTCTCAGCCTATATAATTTCATACAGTAATTCCTTATGATAAATATCTCTATGTATGTTTTGGTACTGAGAGTGGTTCTAGAGGAATATAATGTTAAAATAAATTTTCTTAATTGGTTCTGTGGTTTCTGGAATTGGTTCTTTAATGTGACTAGATTGAAAGATACCAATTACTCTATTTCAAACAGTGAAAAAAAAAAAAGCAGTGATAGTCCATAGCACAATGTGGCAATAGATGAATAGAGATATGCAAAATATTTCCATGGAACATTCTTAATCCACCCTTATAAGCTTGGAGCTTGATATCTGCATACATGATACTTTTGAATATTTTTGGAAAATGAATGAATATACTTTGTCAATTGATCATATTATCATTGGACAAAATGGTAAAATAAGAGAACAAGCTAAGGGATTTGAATTCCCAGCTCCAACGTTCCATAAGTAACCTGAAAGTTTATTTGCATACCCTGAAAGGAGATCCTTATAGCCAGAGGGCTAAAATGACTGAAAATCAAATGTCAAATCTCATCTTAGGACTGACTGAATAACAAAGTAACTTTAATTCCCAGCCTGGCAGGGTGTCTACTGTTAAATGAGGACATTAATTGGGAAACAATGGGAACCTGTAAATCTCATTATGGGAAGACATTGAAGAAGCTATAAGTTATTTAGAGAAAAATCACTACTCTCTGTAAATTGGAATTTACAGTAGTAAATAAGTCACTGAACTGATAAACCTAAACGAAGTGAGAGCAATTGGATTCTAGGGTGGTAGGAGTCAGATAAAGGGACAGTTTTCAGTAACCAAAGGCAACATGTGTGTAGTTACTATAATGGGACAGCATAGTCAAAGCAGCAATCAGAATAGTCTGACTCAAACAGATGTACAGCGTTGCCATATGGATATAGATAGAAAGTCTATCACATATTTCATTTGCATAAGCAAAAACTTCTAGGTCAAATGAACAAACGTCTAGCTTGAATCAATAAAACAGAAAGTCATGGCCCCTCAATCAATTTCTAGCCTTGAGCCTGAAGACTTAGCACCCAGAACCCCTTGAAAGCCAGGAAGGCAACCTCCAACTCCCTAGTGTGGGTAGGCCTCATTCAATAAGTTTAAGATTTGCATACAATCAAAAGGTTGCATAAGGAGAATTCAGTTTTCCTGCCTGTCTTCAAGCTGTGTCATTGGTCTTTTTCTGCCCTTAGACTTGGACTCAGAGTGTAATATACTTTCTGCAACTACAGATCTTGAAACTCCTAAGGTTCCATAATTATCAGAGTGATTTCCTTGTAATAAGCATCTTTACACTTATAGTCTATTTATCTATCATATATCCTATTGGTTCTGTTTATCTAAAGAACTCTGACAAACAGCCTCTACTCTCATATTCTCAGGAATGTATGATCTAACAAGCAACCAATAAAGACTAAAGTTTACTGCACAAGGGTAGTATCTAAAGATGTAAAAAAAAACAAGTTTAATGATCACTGAAAGACTGAAGAATTATTCTTCCTAGAAAAGACAGATGAAAGAGAAATTGAGTATTTACACCACTGTATTTTTCTATCATCTGTTAAAAGTATATAATCCAATCTAAGCATTTTATATTTATTCTTTGTGCTACTTCTTACTCCAAACATACAGAGAAATATTCCATAATGACTCTAACATCTTTTATGAATCTCATTTATTTAATACTTAAGCTTAAAATTGTTTTTCAGGGTTATGCTAATTTTTGTACCTATATGTGTTTCTATATTTCTTATTTTATTCTGAGAAAATAACTAACATAGTCAAATGAATGAGTTCCTTGGGGACCCACACAGGAAAGAACTAAGAATTAAAATAACATTTGAGCGTATGTACATACATCTCTAAACACATTTAAAAAGTTTGATAGGAGAAATTCTAGATGACTGCAATATGCAATATTTTGTTTATGCATAGAAGAAAGAAAAAAATGTAGTAATCTGGAATCCTGCATCCAGCAAAATTAACCTTAAAGCATAAAGAAAAAATAAAAGGCTTCTGAGACAAAAATTGACACAATTTATTACCAGCAGAACAGACCTGAGCAATAACAAATGTTAAAATAATTTCCTTAGACAGACAGTAAATAATATAGAGGAGAAACTCCTGATTTTTAATCTATGTAAAAACAAAGATCATAATAAATAAAGGTAAATACATAAAGAAAGTAAATAAATAAAGTAAATATACATGCACATAAATATATATACATGTATATGCAACTTTTAAAAATTTTTAATTGACTAGAAGACAACTGCTTATTTAAAATAATGTTAAAAACAAGATAGTAGCTAATTCTAGCATACAGAAATGAAATGAATGACAGCAATGTCACAAGAAAACAGGAAACAGGAATTAGAAATATTCTGCTCTAAGATACTTAAACAATATGTGAAGCAGAAAAGTATTATTTGGAGATTGATTTAAATAAGTAAAAATTTACATTCAAATGTAAAACAGCCACCAAAAAAATACCAAAGAAGAAGTATAATTGGTACAGTAGTTGTGAGGGTAAATGGTAATGAAATGTGTAATTAAAATCAGAGATGGCTAAAGAGGGAAAGAAAAAGGAACAAGGAGCAAAAGTGATGTGCATAAAACAGTTACAAATATGGTAGATATTGACAGAACTACATCAATAAGTTTAAATGTGAAAGATCTAAATATATTAATTTTAAAATGCCACTTAAAAGTAGGAAACTCTCGTGAATTTTTTTAAAAGACTCCATTATAGATCGCCTAAAAAAAAAAAAAAAAGAAAAAAAAATCTTGAAGATTCAGATAGGTTGACAGTAAGGAACAGAGACCAATAAACCGTATCAACATTAATCCAAAGAAATCTGGATTAAGCATATAAATTTAAGATAAAGCAGGCTTCAGAGAAAGAAAGATTATCAGTAACAAAGCCATTGTGCAATAATAAAGAGCCATTATGCAATTATAATGTAAATTTAATAAATTATCTAAATGTAAATAAATTTAAATTTGAAGAAACATACAAATTTAAAACATGGATATGCCTAGCAACAGTGTGTCAAAATATATGAGACAAAAACAATAGAGTTTAAAGTAGAAATAGACTGTTCAATTATTATTAATCTAGACTTTAATCTCCCTCTGTCGGGAACTGACAGATCAAGCATGCATAAAATCCGTAAAGATATAGATAAGTTGAACAGCACTATTAATCAACCGGAATTTTTAAAATACTCCATCCGACAATG
The DNA here is from genome assembly GCF_000951035.1 of Colobus angolensis palliatus. Classification (NCBI taxonomy): domain Eukaryota; kingdom Metazoa; phylum Chordata; class Mammalia; order Primates; family Cercopithecidae; genus Colobus; species Colobus angolensis. The sequence continues at coordinate 1,725,809 of NW_012117766.1, forward strand.
GCAAAATTTACATTCTCTTCAAGCTCTCATAAAACATTCATTAAGATAGACCACATTCTGGGTCTTAACTAATTTAAAAAGTAGTTATCATGGAAAGCATGCTCTCAAACTACAGAAAAATTAACTATAAACAACAGAAATACGGCTACAGGACCCTTAAATATTTGAAAATTGAGCAATTCATTTCTAAATAACCCATGGGTCAAAGAAGTCTCAAGATAAATTTTTAGAATAGTTTGAACTATATGAAAACAAAATATAGCTCATCAAATACATAAAATGTTAATCAGTGCCTAAATGGAAATGTAGCTAACTAAATGCACATATTAGAAATTCCAAACAGACTGTTAGCAAATCATATGTAACAATGTATAAAAAATATGTCAAAATCAAGTGGGCTTTAATTCAGGCATGAAAGGCTGGCTTAGGATATGAAAAAGCTTTGACAAAATTCAACAATTATTTGTTTTATACTTAGAGCAAACTAGAAATACATAGGAACTTGCTCAACCTGCTTAAAAATGTATATAAATGTAGGGTATATTTTATCTATAGTTGTAATTATATATATTGTTTCCCATAGAAATAGAAATATAAATAACTATATACATAGTTACATATGGCAATATTTGAAGTTATATATATAGATACATGAATTAGTATATATACATCTATTTCCATACCCTGTCAGCTAAAACACTTGGAAGCAACAACACCCCACTAATCATGACCACACCTAGCACCCAGGACTGTTTTCAATATATGCTTCAACAAAATAAACTGTGGCTCCTTGGAGGAATAGCTGATTGTAAGATTAAGGCAGGAAACACATAAAAAATGATTAGAGTGTATTGCAGTGTAAGAAAGCAAAACAGAAGTACAGACACACACACTTACACACAAATACACACGCAATAATGGGAGTATATCAAAAATACACAGGTGGGAGCCAAATGAATAAAACTTCTGCATGGCTATATTAGTCTGTTCTCATGCTGCTATGGAGAAATATCTGAGACTGGGTAATTTATAAAGGAAAGAGTTTTAATTGACTCACAGTTTTGCATGGCTGGGGAGGCCTCAGAAAACGTACAATCATGGCAGAAAGGGAAGGAAAACACATACTTCTTCACATGGCAGCAGGACAGAAAAGTGCAGAGCGAAGGGGAGAAAAGCTCCTTATAAAATCATCAGATCTCATGAGAATGCACTCACTGTCACAAGAACAGCATGGAGGTAACCACCCCCATGATTCAATTACCACACAACAGTCTATTTGCTATAACACAGCAATCATCAACTTTGCTCCAGTTCCCAAGTTCCTCATCTCCATCTAAGACCGCCTCAGCCTGGACTTCAATGTCCTTATCACTATCAGCATTTCCGTCAAAGTTATTCAACAGGTCTTAGGAAGTTCCAAACTTTTTCTCATCTTCCTGTCTTCTGAGCCCTCCAAGTCTCTATGAAGTTCCAAAATTTCTCACATTTTTCTGCCTTCTTCTGAGTCCTCTAAACTGTTCCAACCTCTACCTGTTACCAAGCTCCAAAGTCACTTCCACATTTTTGTGTATCCTTATCACAGTGTTTCATTCGCTGGGGTACCAATTCATTGTGTTAGTCTGTTCTCACACTGCTATGAAGAAATATCCAAGACTAGGTAATTTATAAAGGAAAGAGATTTAACTGACTCATAGTTAAGCATGGCTTGCAAGGCCTCAGGAAACCTACAATCATGGCGGAAGTAATCACATCCTTCTCACATGGTAGAAGGAGAGAGAACTGCTGAGCTAAAGGGGGAATGACCCTTATAAAACCATCAGATCTTGTGAGAACTCACTCACTATAATGAGAGCTGCATGAGGGTAACTGACCCAATGATTCAATTACCCCTGATGGGTCTCTTCTACAACATGTGGGGATTATGAGAACTGCAATTTATGATGAGATTTGATTTGGGACACAGCCAAACCACATCAATGGCCAAAGCTGGAACAATTTGGACAACAAAAGAAAATGTCCATTAGTTTATATTGTTACTTTAAAAATGAACAAATAAACGAATTTTAAAAGAGAGAGGAGACAAATCTTCCATGTGGAAAAATCCCAAATAATTTATGCATACATCTCCCCTTAAGGAAGCACAACACAATAACCTTCCACCCTTCAAGTGTGAGTTGTGCACGTTGACCTCTTTCCAAACAGTATAGTACAGAAAAGAACAAAACAGTAATTTCACAGTGGAGCAACATTTTTTTTTTTTTTTTTGGAATGGAGTCTCACTCTGTCACCCGGGCTGGAGTGCAGAGTGCATGATCTCAGTTCACTGCAATTTCTGCCTCCCAGCTTCGAGCAATTCTCCTGCCTTAGCCTCCTGAGTGTCTGGGACCACAGGCACACTCCACCATGCCTGGCTAATTTTTTGTATTTTAGTAGAGATGGGTTTTCACCTTGTTGCACAGGCTGGTCTCAAACTCCTGAGCTCAAGCAATCTGCTCGTGTGGGCCTCCCTAAGTGCTAGGATTATAGGCGTGAGCCACTGTGCCCTGCCACAGTGGAGCGACTTTGAAACACTACCTCTGCCAGGTGATCAGGGTTAACATCAATGGTAAGAAGTCATGTTCTTGGCATGTGCTTTTAATATGATATGGTAAGAATGGGCTCTTACCCTTGTCCTCTCCCTTCTAAAAGTCTTAGTATCAGTCTAAGAAAAACTTAAAAAAAATAGAGGTGCATTCTCTGAAATACCTAACCAATTCTCCTCAAAACTCTAAAGATCATCAGTAACAGTCCAAGAGACTGTCACTGACAAGAAAACCCTAAAGCGCGTAACAACTAAATGAAATATGGTATCCGATATAGGATCCTGAAACATAAAGTAGACATTGTTAGCTAAATACTAAGTCAATCTGAAATCTAAGTAAATGTTAACAAAGTACATATTTCAGTTACTGGTGCTATATCAGTATCAGTTCATTAATTGTAGCAAATGTATTATGGTAATGTGACATGTAGGGAGAACTCCTGAAACTATTGCTAGGGAATAAAAGATGAAATGCTCCTGATAATTGTAAATACAAAATTGCATGCAGGATTGTGTAAAGACAATGCCAGGTTGGGCTGCCAGAATGAGCCAACAGCACGTGATGTGCTTCCCCCTGCAGAGAGCCTATGAATGGACGTGCAGTCAGGGAAGTTTCACATCGCCAAGATTCCTATCCCAGAAAAGCAGATATTCATAGCTCTGGGAATGGAATGCAACCCTTGTGGAGAGCCTATAAATGGACGCATGAGGGGCACCTGTTCATATGATTAAGATAGGGCTATAAATGCCCTCATCTTGCCACGGCTCTTCTAGGCCTCTTTAGGGTTAAGGCATACTCCCTTCTGAGAATTTCTGGTCTAACTGGTTGTCTAGTTTCATGTCCTGTTTCTATGGATCGTTTGTAACCAGCTTTTGCTGCAACTGTTACTGCTGATTAATATCTTGCTAATCATAGGTTATTGAAAGACTGTGTTTCTGTTTTAAGGGTTTGTTAGAAATTGCTGATCCATACACTATATTGTAAATTTTTATCTCTGTTTACTGTACTTCCGCATACTGATGTTATGTTAAACATTACTTCATCCTCATGTGACCATCTCACCTCATAATCAAACAACCCTAAATCCTTCACTAACCTACTCCTGCCCTCACTAAACTTAATAATAAATGCTGCTATATCCAGTACGTTGGCAGCATCGCAAGACCAGAAGGCAGTGAACCCCTGGACACAGCTTTCACTAACTTGTGTATGTCTATTATTTCTTGACCTGCTGATCTGCCTGGAAACAAAGAGAGTGCCCTGTTGCATTGCAGGCTGCTGGCCAGATCCCACAATAGTGACATAATAAGAGTAGAAACTAGGAGTTGTGTATGTGGAAACATTGTACTAGCTCCTCAAATTTTCTAAAATCTAAAATTAAAAAATATATATGCTTATATGTATATAATACTTATACATAAACACTATATATATATACACACACTATATCTGTAACTGTATAATGTATCAATATATTCACAACATATATAGTATTTGTATTTGGCATGTGTATGTGTAGATAAATATATGCGTGTGTGTATATATATATATATATGACATGTGTATACATAATACCATTTGCAGGTTTCATCGTGGAACTTTGTATTAAAGCTTCTCAATGGTAAGCAGGAAATTGTTTAGAGCAATTACAAGATCTAGAGATATTTTAATCCAAGAAGTAAGCCTAAATCTGAAGATAAAATTAACAGAAATATGATTTCTGTAGCATTTTGAAATGTACTTCTCTGTCCCAGACAGAAAAGTTTGAAAAGTACATTTCAATACACTTTTTTCCTAGAAAAGTACATTCTAAACTTGTATGAATTTCAATTACATCTAACAGTTCAACACAATCAAATGTTGTATGTGTCAACTATTTAACTCCCCTGATAAAATACACCTATCATTCACAAGAGCTCATAGAGCAATGAGCAAGGAGGAATGGGTATGATTTGAAAATAGCCTGCATGGTTCACTCTGACTTGAACCCTATAAGGATATGCCTCATCTACCTGAGAATTACTGATTTACACAGAAACATATGCATATTTAATGAAAAGCAATTTAGTGCAATATTTATGTGTCTAGACTTCAGAATTGTGAGAAGTGAGAAAATTTTATTTAATTCCTCTGTCCTTTAGATTTCTGATCTACAAATGGGCATAGTAATACCACTAAAGTCTTTGAGTGTTTTGAATATTAAATGAGTTCAGAAATACCAAATGCTTAAAATAATCCTTAGTATATAATAAGAGCATAGCTATATGCTAATTCTATGTTGCTACCTCAATGTTATTCTTTTTTTCCATTTATTCTGCTGTTACTTCTTTATTTCCTATTTCTTTATTAAGATTATTTATTAAATACTTATAATATGTCCCACTATGCTAAGTGCTTTACATGTAATGGATCAATTATCTTTACAGCAACTAGGGAGGGTGTACATTATTATCTATATTAGGAAACTGAGGAACAGAAAGAACTTGTGAACATGTGAACTTATTTAATGTTATACATGGCAAAGCCAGATTTCTAACCTGGATCTCAGCAACAACAGGTCTATGAGATTACCTGCTATAATATACTGAAATGTGAATTTTGACAGGGAAAATAAAAAAGGATGTGTTCTTGTTCACCTCTAAAGTATCTGTAGTGTTTTAAAGTGAACTTAGGGTAGATGGAATATATATGGCCAATATGTGGTCCCTGGAACCAGATATCCTGACTTAGAAAACATGCTCTACTAGTTAGTAGTCTGGTGATCTGGGGTAGGGCAATTTACTTCTGTGCCTCAGATGTCTTGCTTGAGGATTAAATAAGTGTATTAGTTCCTTTTGACACTGTTGCTAAAGACATATTCGAGACTGGGAAGAAAAATTGGATTAATGGACTCAAGAGTTCCACGTGGCTGAAGAGGTCTCACAATTATGGCTGAAGGTGAAAGGCACTTCTTACATGGCAGTAGCAAGAAGGAATAAGAGAGAAGTAAAAATGGAAACCCCTTATACAACCATCAGATCTTGTGAGACTTACTCACTACCATGAGAACAGTACGTGGAAAACTGCCCCCATGATTCAATTATCTCCCACCAAGTCCCTCCCATAACACATGGGAATTATGGGAATACAATTCAAGATGAGATTTGGATGGGGACACAGAGCCAAACCATATTATCCCACCCCTGGCTCTTCTTGCCAAATCTCGTGTTCTCACATTTCAAAACCAATTATGCCTTCCCCAAAGTACCCCAAATCCTTAACTCGCTCCAGAATGAACTCAAAAGTCCACAGTCCAAAGTCTCATCTGAGACAAGGCAACTCCCTTCTAGCTAGGAGCCTGTAAATTCAAAACCAAGTTAGTTTTTTCCTAGATACAATGGGAGTACAAGTACTGGGTAAATACAGCCATTCCAAATAGGAGAAATTAGCCAGAACAAAGGTTCTACAGGTCCCACACAAGTCCAAAATCCAGAGAGGCAGTCAAATTTTAAAGCTCAAAAATAATTTTTGATTCTCTCTCACATCTATGTCATGCTGATTCAAAAGGTATGCTCCCACTGCCTTTGGCAGCTCCACTGCCTTGAGATGCAAAAGAACGGCTTCCACTGCCTTAGGCTGCTGCTTTCACTGGCTGGTATTGAGTGTCTGCAGCTTTTCCAGGCACACAATTCAAGCTGTGGGTGGACCTACAATTCTGGGGTTCAGAGAATCGTGGTGGCCCTCTTCTCATAGTTTTACTAGGTGGTGCCTCAGTAGGGACTCTGTGTGGGGGATCTGACCCCACATTTCCCTTATTGACTGCCCTAGCAGAGGTTCCCCATGAGGGCCTCGCTTCTACAGCAAACTTCTGGTGTTTCTGTACATCCTCTGAAATCTAGGCAGGGGTTCCCAAACTTCAATTCTTGACTTCTGTGTACCTGCAAGCTTAACACCATGTAGAAGTTGCCAAGGCTTGGGGCTTGCATCTTCTAAAGCCACAGCCTGAACTAAACCTTAGCCCCTTTTAGTAATGATTGAAGCAGCTGGAACACAGAGTACCAAGTCCCTAGACTACATACAGCACAGACTCTGGGCACAGCCCACAAAACCATTTTTTCCCCCTAGGTCTCTAGACCTCTGATGGGAGGGGCTGCTGCAAGGGTCTATGAGGTGTCCTGGGGTTATTTTCCCCATTGTCTTGGGGATTAACATTTGATTCATTGTTACTTGTGCAAATTTCTGCAGCTGGTTTGAATTTCTCACAAGAAAATGGGGTTTTCTTTTCTATTGCATTGTCAGGCAGAAAATTTTCTGAACTTTTATGCTCTATTTCCTTTTTAAAACTGAATACTTTTAACAGCACCCAAATCACCTCTTGAATGCTTTGCTGCTGAGAAATTTCTTCCACCAGATACCCTAAATCATCTCTCTCAAGCTCAAAGTTCCACAAATCTTTAGGACAGGGGCAAAATGTCACCAGTCTCTTTGCTAAAACATAACAAGAGTCACCTTTGCTTCAGTTCCCAACAGGTTTCTCATCTCTATCTGAGACCACCTCAGCCTGGATTTCACTGTCCATGTTATTATCGGCATTTTGTTCAATGCCATTTAAGAAGTATGTAGGTAGTTTCAAACTTTTCTACATTTTCCTGTCTCCTTCTGAGCCGTCCAAACTGTTCCTACTTCAGCTTGTTACCCAGTTCCAAAGTTACTTCCTCATTTTTGGGGTGTCTTTTCAGCACCACCCCACTCTACTGGTAACAATTTACTGCATTAGTCCATTTTCATGCTACTGATAAAGACATACCTGAGACTGGGAAGAAAAATAAGTTAAATGCACTCACAATTCCACATAGCTAAAGAGGCCTCACAATCATGGCAGAAGGGGAAAGTCATTTATTACGTGGTAGCAGCAAGAAAGAATGAGAGAGACACGAAAGCAAAAATCCCTTATAAAACCATCAGATCTTGTGAGACTTATTCATTACCATGAGAACAGTATGGGGGAAAGTGCCCCCATGATTCAGTTATCTCCCACCAGGTCCCTCCATCAACATGTGGAAATTATATGGGAGTATAATTTAAGAGATTTGTCTGGGGACATAGAGCTAAACCATATCAGTAAGATAAAACTATAAACACTCACATTGATGGATCGATATCTGTAAACTAATGGAGTGTGTGTTCAGCGCAGAGTAATGTGGGCTATAATAAATATTATTAAATTGTTAGTCGTATTATTTCCAATAAACAAGTGAAGAATCAATACACTCATGAGAAAATTGTCGGAAGAATATAAATCATTCCACCATAAAGCACACATAATATTCATTGCACATTCACAATAGCAAAGTCATAGAATCATCCTAAATGTCCATCAATGGTAGACTGGATAAAGAAAATAACCCGTGGAATACTATGCATCCATTAAAAAGAAGGGGATCATGTTTTTTGTTGGAAACATGGATGTAGCTGGAGGCCATAATCCTAAAAGAACTAAGGAACTCAAAACCAAACACCACATGTTCTCACTTGTAAGTGGGAGCCAAACACTGAGTACACATGGACACAAAGAAGGAATAAACAGACCCTGGGGCCTACTTAAAGGTGAAGTGTACAAGGTGGAAGATGATGGAAACACTGCCTATATAGTACTGATATAGTTTGACTCTGTGTCCCCATCCAAATCTCATCTCAAATTGTAATACCCATAATCCCCACATGTTGAGGGTGGGTCCTAGTGGGAGGTGATTGGATCATGAGGCGCAGTTAACTCCATGTTGTTCTCATGATAATGAATGAATTCTCATGAGATCTGATGGTTTTAAAGGGGTTCTTCCCTCTTCTCTATGTCACTCCTCTCTCCTGGTTCCTTGTGAAGAAGCACAGGTTTGCTTCCCTTTCTGCCATGATTGTAAGTTCTCTGAGGCCTCCCCAGCCATGTGGAACTGTGAGTCAATTAAACTTCTTTCCATTATAAATTATCCTGTCTCAGGCAGTTCTTTATAGCCATGTGAAGATGGATGAACACGGGTACTATGTTTATTACCTGGATGAGGTATTAAAATAATCTGTACTCCAAACCCCCATGACACACAAGTTTTCTATATAACAAATCTGCACATGTATACATGAACCTAAAGTTTAAAAAAATACAGAACTGTCAAAATGAAAATGCTTTCTGAAGTCTGTTCCACATTTTAAACATATTTTTTCATTGTATAGTTGTGTGAATTGCTTGCCAATAAAGCTCACTTTCTGCCTATCTATCCAAATGCTGATTTTGTAATTGTCAAGTCATTCTGTCCTGCTTTATTCAAAGATCATTTTATTCCATTTTTATTAATCTATTATATTCCTACAACACATATGGTCTAAATCATTTCTCCTATGATGATTTTGAACTATTATTTGCATTGTTTACTGGTGATGAAACTTTTCAATACATTTGTCTTTTTCTTCTAATTTTAAATTAAGCACTTGGAAGACAGAATTTTCTCTCATCACCTACATGAATTTTTGGTAGATTGTGTATAAAAATTGATTGTTTGTAAGGTTAGACTGATAATGGCTACATTTAAAATTTGATGACTGAAGTTTTATAAAATGGCTTAGATATTTATATGTAGTCTAATTTATTGTAGCATTTATTCCCGATATTCTTATGAAATAATGTCTTAATGAATGTAGAAAGTGAAATATTATTTCTATCTAATGTCAATAACAGGTGAAAACTGTAGCAGAATAACTTTCTTGATACACATCTAAAAAGCTTTCAGAGACTTGTTTTGTTACTGTCTCTGCAGGGCAAATCCCTGAATAGCCTTTGCCAGCCAAGCTCTTCCTTTCTTGCTTGCTTGTAGTTCTCAAAAATAACTGTAGAATGTGCTGGGAATGCAACACCCTGAGACAAAAAGAAACTGTGTAGAATAGTCGAGACTCTGTTCTTGCTCCTCCTAGAACAGGATGTCCTGCAATGCTTTAGCCTAGAGTGCCAAATCACCCCTGGGGGATAAAATGCAGAGTGAAGTGGCTGTCAGTAACCTTCAGCTGTCAGGCAATGCAAGATGCAGGTGCACACAAGACATTGAAAAATAATCATTTGTTTCTCCTAAGAAAATTCAGATGCATTCTATTAAATCAGTATGGTTATTAATTTTATAAACTGATTTCTTAAATGTGGTAATAACTTTCTCTCTATCATTGATGAGATATTTTTTTTAATGCTTTGGTTAAGCTATGAAGTATCTTATAGAAAACAATATATTAGTTCAACTTTACAACTTAATTGGAAAATGTCTTCTTATTATGAAGAGAAAATTGCTTGAGATTTAAATAAAATAGCCAATCAACACTACTGATTTTCTCCCTGCTGTGACCCATATCCCATTATCGTAGGATGATGATCAGACTAGTGTTGAGTCCTATTGAATAAAGCCTTTCAAAAAATTCTACATAATTGACTCTTTTTAATATCAACCCACAGGAAAAAATATTTATTAATTGTCTCTAAGGTGTTTAATACAATATCAACTTGATTGAATATGCCATATAATCTGTTATACAACCTGAAGCATAATTGAGATAGACCTAGCCTCAAGCTAGTTGAAAAATAAGTTACCAGAATTACAACCCACTGATCCGCTCAGTAAGTCAGGCTTATTAGGTTGTTGACTTCCACAAGAAAATACCCAGAGCCCCTGTCAAAAATAGCAACCTCCAAATCTGTATTTGTATTTTTAGAAGCAACAATAATTTTAAAATATATACTTCAAAATCCGTAAAGGAGATTTTTTCTTGCTTGTTAGTAGTAACTGTAAATGCATCAGGTGTGAAATACAACATAATACATCTTTAGAGAATATGTGGCCTTAGATAAAATGATTTTATATGCAACACATTCATAGAGCTTATGTTAACTAAATTTAGATAATCCTTAGTATACAAACCTTAAGATATTCAGAGACTGATCATCACTCTGATCATTAAAATAATAGCTAGCCCCCAAGGGACTGTGGCTTTTAGAAGAAGAAACAGCCAAGTATGTGATATGTTAGGGGTGGCAGCAAGAAAATAGACCAAGACAGCATATTTTCATGCCATGTGATGCCTGATGAAATGTAAAATGAGTAATAAAGGAATTTAATGTTCACATATTTTCTACCCTCACTGCTTCTATTATATCAATGCTCCATAATAACTATCACCTTCACCCCATCCTTATTTAAAAATTAGTGTTGCTAATTTTTGCTCGAAGTTAATTGAATTTCAGTAAAATCAAATGGAAATAACTTGTAATTGTAACAGCTTCCACAGCAAAAGCTGACCTAAAACAGATTTTCAGATAAGGTTTATTATTCTTATACATCTACACTAAGGATCTATCAGCTGGAGTCTTGATCAAGGGTACGTATTTATGGTATTATAAGGTCAAAATAAGTGTCAATGATGGTCAAAGGCTAATCTAACAGAAGAATCTTCAAAAAATCAAAGTTTATTTTAATACAGGTTGATCATCTTGAGTAGACAAAATTTATTACGTGCACCCTAGAAAATCTATACTATGTGACACATTTAGAAGAAAACTTAGTTTTTAATTATTTAAATAGTGAAGAATTAAAATAAGTGGCATAATTTGTAGATTCATGCCATTTGTTCTTCTACTTCTTATGTTTTGGTTTATAGGCATAAGGTGAAAAATAGATACAGCTTAGATTAGTAACAGAGACTGCTTTCTTGCATAATAAGTTTGTTAACACCACCTTGGATTCAGGAATATTAGAATCCCATTTCCTAGTGACTCTTGTTCCCACTGAGGAAGTTGTTATCTTTCTCGTTTGAGCAGTAATCTCACACCCATCCTCGGATACTGCCTGTGAAATCTCAGATTCCACTAGAGGACTAGACTTGCCAGTCTTCACAGCCTCCCCTAAGCTTGCAACCAAAACCTCTTCACAATTGCTGGGCTTTAAACACAGATGCTATATCACCCTGTGGATCTAATTAGGCCAACTTGATAGATATTTACATATTCAATTCAACTGTAATTTTAGCTAATTGGACTTAGCTATCTAAAAGATGCATGAAGCAAGTCATTTCCCAAATGAGTTACATCATTTGAGTAAGTTCTCAAACTCTCTGAAATTCCCTCTTTACATAACTCAGAGTTTTATTCTTTTGGTGTGAGTAAAGGGGTAAAAGTTAGACCTCTGATGTTTTAGTTAGAGGAGATTCTTATAAGGACTTAGATGATAAATGCAAATCACCTGTACTGAAACAGTTTTCTGGTATATCTTAGCCTTGGTGACTCAAATGATATTGAACTATATTCAGTGACTGATGCCAGGTTGTTAGTGTCATAGAGTTAAATCTTACATTAAAAAAATATTTGAGTTAACTCTAACACAAATCTACCAAGGAGATGCCTATAAAAGTAAAACTACAATGCCTTCTATTTTTCACGACTAAATGGAATCATGAATTAAATATAATATATCCAGGTATCAATATATTAATTAATTATACTCCACTTTTCAAGAGAGTATGCCGAAAAGTATAGTCATGCTTTAAACTATAGCATAAATAAAGATTGAGAACTTTGATGTAGAAATATAAGCCCAGTTTACAAATCCGTGAGCATGAGGTTCCTATTTAACTTCAGCCTGCCATCTAACATTTGTTTCTTGTAAAATCAAATTGCATATTTTATTATTTAGAAAATATGAAGAGGATGTTGAGATGGTAAGATAACAGTTTTAGTTATTTATTGGTGTGTAACATACCACGCTAAAACATAATGGCTTAAAAACAACAATCATTTACTTGGTTCACTAATCTGTATTTTGAATAGAGAGTCCATTAGAGATGGGTTAGCTTTCAGCTGGGAGTTCAGCTTAGGTTGTTGGTCTGCAGGCCTCAGTTCCTCTCCTCATACAAAGTCTAATGGCTGGGTGCTAAGTGGAAGTGTTCCAGGAGCTAGAAAATGGAAGGTCCTATTTTCTTAAGGTCCAGACCTGGAAGGAAGAAGAGCCTCAATTTAGCCATATTTAATTGATCCAAATAGTTGCACAGGCTGCTGAAATGTAAGACAAAATAACCCAGCCCCACATCCAGGTGGGAGGAGTGCCAATATTTTATTTACTTCATCTTTAATTTACCTCAACTACTAGAATATATAATGCAGCTCATTTGTTTCTAGATTTTTTTTTAGAAATGTAAGCTGAAGATTAGAGATTATACCTGATCATCTTTAAGTGTCATAGAGGTAAGAAATGGGGAATGATAACAATAAATCAACTTTTTCATCATTATTGAGGAATAATTGACAATTAAAAGTTGTATATATTTAAAGTGTATATTTTGATTTTCTCATCTACATACACATTGAATAATAATCACCACAATCAAGCTAATTAATCACAAATAAACAAAAAACATTGAATTTTATAATTTAAAATGTGTGAAGTATATGGAATGTGAATTATATCTCAACAAAGCCACTACTAAAAATGAAAACCAAATAAAAAATCACTTTTAGTGAGGATTTACTATGAACCAGAAACCATAAGGTTATTTTGTGCATATTAATGATTTAATCCTCATAGCAACTCTATGTGTATATATACACATATATATATCCCTATATATCCATATATATATCTCCATATATATTCATGGAGGATATGAGTGTGTGTGTGTATATATATCCATAGAAGATACGTATATATGTGTGTATATATATCCATACAGGATATGTGTATATATATACAAACATCCATAATGTGTGTATGTGTGTGTGTGTATATACATGTGATATATATGTAAGTTGAAGCACTGAGATTAAATAACTTTCCCAAAGTCACACAGCTAGTAAATAGAAGAGTGAGAAATTAAATACGATCAACTATAACACTCTGTTTCTTCTTGACCTGTGCCCTGAACATTTAATTCTAAATCAATTTCTTACTAGCCTTCCATTAACCACATTGCCTATCCTGCTGTTACCCAGAAACTTTATGATAATTTAGTATAATTTATCAGAAAATTTCAAGTAGTTCAATATAATGTTATCTTCTTTGTAATGCTTATATAAGTCACCTTCTCTAAAGATGGAGATATTTTTTATTCTGCCTTTACTTTTCAGATTTTTTTCCACCATATCTCATTATCACACTGTTTCTCCAACTGTAGTGGTCTCCATTAGGACAAGATCTTTTACAAACATTCAATGTCATATACCATTTATTTACAGATGTATTTTTTTTTTACATGTTGACCTCCTATAATCGCCTATAATCCAAAAATCTCAAATCTGAAATGTTAGATAATTTGAAACTTTTTGAAACAATTTATGTTATATAAATTGAAACTACTTGTGACATGATGCCACAAGTAGAAAATTTCACACCTGTCTGACCTCATGTGATGGGCCACAGTCAAAATGCAGTCAAAATTGCTTCAAGCAGAAAATCATTTAAAATATTGTATAAAATTACAATTCCTGCCTATATGTGTAAGGTAAATATTTTACATAATACATTTTGTGCTTAGATTTAAGTTCCATCTCCAATATGTCCGCTTATATACATGCAAATATTCCAAAATTAAAAAGAGAAACAGATTTGAAGCACTTCTGTTCCCATGTATTTTGAATAAGGGATACTTCCCATGTATCAGACAGAGTGCTACGCATTCATGACATCATTGTGATGCAAGTTGTAGATGTGTTTTATTATGAAAAAAACAGAGATCAATATATGACATGACTCGGTTGGAAGCTGAGGTCTTCTAATTCTAATCACAGTGTAATTTACATTACTCTGTATTGCGTCAATATGTCAACAGCCAAAACACATATAATAAAATGAAAGCAAACATTGCCTTATATATTGACAATAGCATTGTTTAAATTTATGTTAATTGAATTATATACCAACATATTGGTTAGATCATGTATTAATATATTGACTGTATTAATATTTATATATTATATATTATGGAATTATGTTTTATATGTAAAACATTTATCATGAATGAGACATGAAGGGTACGGATCATCCTAGAGAAAAACTTCTCTCAATTTGTGAATTTGTGACACCATAAAACAAGTTATTGCCTTCTAAATTACAATTATGAGAAAGTCATAGAATGAACATTTTCATTTAAAAAAAGAAATGTTGGAAAGAAAAAAGGGATAATGTGTACCAGGCAGGGCCAAAACTCATAGGACACATTTCATCAGATTTTTAAGGCCTGAGAATAATCCTCTGTGGCTTCATAATCTGTTTTCTGGGCCCACTGGAGCAGTGGTCTCACCCTCTGACCCCAAGGAGTTACCATCAGCCTAGGCCTCTGTGGCTATGGTTCTGCCCCTGGAGTAATTATTTTTCCATTTTATCTGATCTCTGACATTTCCAGTCTAAGCTGGTAGTTTTTCTGCTGATGGAAGATTTGCAAAATTCTTGGTCATTCATACAATTTACATGGGTTCATGCCATCAGACAAAAGGGTCCTACACAAATCTTTCCTGGATGACTGCAATTCTGTTCCTAGCTTCAGCTGAGATTGTTGATCCTATCCATGAGTCAAGCACCGTATATTTTTAATAACTAATTTTCCAGCCACACCTTAGACTTTATTTTGAGGCTATGCTATCTGGATGGGCTGATGGTTTTCCAAATCAAGTGTTGATTCCTTTTTGCTCAAAAAATTACTTTAAATTTTTTTTCATTTCTCTTGTATGAAATATACACAACAAGAAAAAAAAATTAGAGTGTACCTTACAAACTTCCCTTGGAAATGTTTTCAGCCAAACATTCTGTTCACCACAGTATATGCATTATTTATGGTAATTTGAGTTTTCTCTACTGCTCTCATCTCTTATTTCCGATCCTTCAACAGAATTGGTAGTAACATTCATATATCTACAAACAATCTCTTAAAGATATATATTTTTTAAATTATATATCATAGTTGTACATGTTTTTGATATACATGTGGTATTTTGATACTTTATTCTATGTATAATGATAAAATCTGGGTAATTTCGATATTATTATTGAATACTAGAACTTATTTCTTCTAACTGTGTCCATTAACCAACTTCTCTTCATCCTCCTTCCCTCCTTGTCTTTCCACCTTCTAGTAACCACCATTCTACAATCTACCTCCATGAGATCCACTTTACTTAGTTCCCATATGTGAGTGAAAATATGCAATATTTGTCTTTCTGTGCCTGGCTTATTTCCCTTCACTTAATGACCTCCAGTTCCACCCAGGTTGCTGCAAATGACAGAATATCACTTTTTCATAGCTGAATATTATTCCTTTGTGTATTTATATCACATTTTCTTTATCCATTCATTTGTTGACGGTCTCTTAGATTCATTCTGTATCTTGGCAACTGTGAATACTGCTGTAATAAACATGAGTGTGTTTCTCTGGTATCTCTGTAATATACTGATTTCCTTTCTTTTGAATATATACCCAGAAGTGGAATTGCTAGATTATATGGTAGTTTTATTTGTAGTTGTTTTTTGTTTTTGTTTTGTTTTGTTTTTTTGAGAAACTTTCATACTATTTTCCGCAATTGCTGTGCTACTTTGCATTCCCACCAACAGTGTATGCCAGTTCCCCTTTCTCTTCATCCTTTGCCAGCATTTGTTATTTTTTGTCATTTTGATGAAAATAGCCATTCTAACTGGAATAAGATGATATTTCCTTGTGGTTTGTATTTAGATTTCTCTGGTGATTAATAATGTTGAATATTTTTTAATAAACCTGCTGGCCATTTGTATAGCTTCTTTTGAGAAACATCTATTCAGATCTTTGTTCAATTTAAAATCAGATTGTTTTTTGCTATTGATTTGGCTGAGTTCTTTATATGTACTGATTATTAATTCTTTGTGAGATGGATAGTTTGCAAATATTTTCTTACATTCTGAAAGTCATCTTTTCACTTTCAGTGTTTCCTTTACTGTGCAGGAGATTTTTGGTTGATATAATATCTTTTGTCTATTTTTTTTTTGGCCTGTGCTTTTGAGGTTTTCTCCAAAAAATATTTTCCCAGACCAATGTCCTATGGCATTTTCCAATGTTTTCTTCTAATAGATTCATATTCTCATGACTCACATGTTAAATACTCAATCCATTTTGAGTTTATTTTTATTTTTATATGTAGTGAAAGATAAAGATCTAGTCTTATTCTTTTGCAATATGGATATCTAAATTTCTCAGCATCATTTGTTAAAAAGACTGTCCCTTCCCCAGTGTATATTCCTGGCACCTTGTTGGAAACTAGTTGGCTGTAAGTGCATGGATTTACTTTTGGCTTCTCTATTTTGTTCTATTGGTCTATGCATCTGTTTTTATGCCAGCACCATAATGTTTTGACTACTATAGCTTTGTAGTAGAATTTAAAATTAGGTAGTGTGATGTCCATAGCTTTATCCCTTTTGTTCAGAATACCTTTAGCTATGTGGGGTCTTTTGTGGATTCAAACAAGTTTTAAGGTTTTTTGTTTGTTTGTTTGTTTGTTTTTCTGTGAAGAATGTCATTGGTATTTTGATAGGAATTGCATTAAATCTGTAGATTGCTTTAGATACTCTAACCATTTAACAATATTAACTCTTCTGTTCCATGAGCGTGGGATATCTTTTCCTTTTTTTTTTTTTTTTTGTGGCCTATTCAATTCCTTTTTTCAGTTTTTGTTTGTTGGTTTCTTTGTTTGGTTTTGAGACAGGGTCTCATTCTGGTTCCCCAGGCTAGAGTGCAGTGGTACTGTCCACTTATGTATAGGCTTATGTATAGAAAGTAGGTTGAGCTTAGCTAGGTTTAACATGCTTCTTGTAGATTGTTTCAGTAATTCCATGGGCCCAAAGAAAAAGAGGTCATCTTAGATGTTTGGTATCAGGGTTTTTGGCAGTTGGATGTATGTGTTATAATCTAGAATTGTTAGCATCTGATAAGGGAAAAAGCTGAGGTATGAGTTTAGCAAATTGTCCACACAGGGTAAATTAAGAGCTTTTTAGCCGTAATCTCAAAATAAGATTAATGCAGTACTTTTGAAATATTACAAAGACATCTATACTTTTTCTATCAAAGCCTTCAAAATTCAAACCTGTACCCATTACTCATTCCAAAGCCAGTTCTACATTTTTGTATATTTGTTACAGCAGTAACCCACTTCCCATTGCAAAAATCTTTACTAGTTTTCTATGGCTGCTGTTACACAGTATTACAAACTAGGTAGCTTAAAACAGTAGAAAATTATTATCTCATGGTTCTGAAAGCTAGAGGTCCAAATCAAGGTTTCAGCGAAGTCATGGTCTCTCTGAAAGATCTAATGAAAAATGTATTTCATGCCTTTGTCTTAGAATAAACTGGAGCTTAGAGGTTAAAAATCCAAACTGGGAATGCCAAGACCTGGATTTAAGTTCTATATTCTTTATTTTCTACTGTTGTGATGTCAAGTATGTTAACTACATCATAGATCCAATGTCGTTACATCACTATCAGAAGCAAAAATGACATAATTTATCTAAAATAGATATTTAATGCCTAACACGTAGTATTTAATCAATGCATGTGAATTGTTATATGTCACCAATTCAATATTTTTAGATCATATTTGTGAAGAAATATTTGAAATTATTCTTAATTTATTTCACATTTCATTATATTTTACATATGTGTCTTTTAGGGTAATATTTAAGTGTTACATTATTTAGTGGGATCATCAGTGATTACAATTTTATTATCCCTAAACACTCTAATGGAATATTTATTGGCCCCTATAACATGCAACCCCTAGACTTAAGCTTGAGACTGTATAAAAATATGTAAAATTCACTGGTGGAAGATTTATGTCTCCGGAGAGGATTAGCTTATCATGAGAATCCAACACTTCTATTAAAATGACTGGATAAAACAGATAAATTATAATAATCACATTTTGAAAAACATCATACTAGTATGGAGGGAAGAAGAAATGTATAGGCAAAAATTGTACACAACTTGCAGCCTTTCCCAGGTGAACTGATGATCTTTACTCACTTTCTTTGTATAATTTTAAATCAATTTCAGATGTAGGCTAAGAACTGAGCTTAGAATATTCAGAAGGACTCCACTGATGGAAAAGAGAAACCAGCAGTGCTTTTGATGTTGGTCCAGGAAGGCATGAGGTATTAATGTACAGAAAAGCACACTCGCACCGCCAGCTCTCTTTGTGGGGTATTTACTAAGTTTACAGCTTGAAAGGCTGAAGACCCTGGGTTAAAGCTTTTAAAGGTCAGAGTGAAATGTTCTATGCCTGTTTTGGAAAAACAAAATCCTGCTAAGAAAAGGTGCTTTGAAATAAAAAAGTATCGATTGCCCTCTCAAGTTATTCAGATGTTGAAGCCATATGGGTTTTGTAGGATAAAGAATGAACATGAAAATTGCTGGATGGTACAACTAATATTCCAAAATCTTTCAGGTCTTCTGAGAAAGACTGGCCAGATTTTTAATAGACTGAGAGGGGGCACAACTAGTGATGAACGAAAAATAAACTAAGTCATACTAAAACAGAACATTTCCCTGCTTCCTGACACAATGAGGGATACATATTTCACACACACATATATGACACATATACTACATATATATGCACATGTCATATATATGTGTATATATATACATATGCTACATGTGCATATATATATATATATACACACAACATTTTAAATTAAAATTACAAATGTGAGTGACATCAGCAAGATGGGAAAATGTGAAGTTTAAGCTCTTGTTCCCCGAACAATAATATTGATTTTAGAATGGCATACAGACCAAAAAACCTTTATGGGAACTCCAGAATCTAGTTAAAACGTTATAGTAGTGCAGAAAAATATAAAACCAAGAACATAGCATTGAAATAGGTACAAATATCAATTTTTACTTACTCACGTTACCT
Source organism: Colobus angolensis palliatus (assembly GCF_000951035.1). Lineage (NCBI taxonomy): Eukaryota > Metazoa > Chordata > Mammalia > Primates > Cercopithecidae > Colobus > Colobus angolensis. The sequence continues at coordinate 1,745,318 of NW_012117766.1, forward strand.
CCTCCTCCAAGAAAGCATAAGTACCAGGAGAGATGTCTTAATCCATTTTGTGCTGCTATAACAGAATGCCACAGATTGAGTAATTTATAGTGAACAGAAATTTATTTCTCACAGTTAGGGAGGCTGGGAAGTTCAAGATAGAAGGGGGTGGTATCTGGTGAGGCTTTCTGTTGCATCATCCATAGTAGAAGGAGAGAGAAAGTAACAGAGACAGAATTAAAAGGGGGCTGAACTCCGTATTTTGTAATGAACCCCTCTGGTAATAATGTCATCAATTCATTCACCTTTCCCTCATGGCCTAATGATTTCTTATTAGGCACCACCTCCAAACACTGTTGCATTGAATATTAAGTTTCCAAAAGATACTTGTTGGAGGACACATTCAAATAATAAGAGGGCATCTTGGATGGCAATTTCTGCTTTGGGGCAAGAGAGAATGGAACATGTGTCCATTATCCCCAACATTTTAATACACTGAAAGAGATGGGTTGCTGTCTTGTATCACCAAGAGCACTGTTGGAACTTGCATAGCTTGGACACCTGGGAGTGACTAAAAACAAAAGAAAGAGGCTGGTGACTTGCTACAGCAAGAACAACTTTGCAAGTTTGGGAGAATTTGCAGAACCTGAGGCTTCTCTCAGGAGGCAGAGGATTGCAGTGTGTCTAAGGAGGAAAATAGGTTAAAAATTATTTCAAAATGATTTAATTAATGCCCAAAACAGTACAAAAAATGAAAATAACTAACAACAGCTGAAACAATTAGAAAACATGTAACAAGATAATAGATGTTAATGTAGCTATGCCAGCCATTACATACAGTTAGATTAAGTACACTGAATTAGAAACAAATTGTCAACCAAGATTTCAAACAAAAATAAGACTCAGTAACTTCTGACTCTTAAAGTTACACTTTAAGGGCAAAATAGATTAAAAATAAAAAGTTGAAAAAAGTATCACTTAACACTAATTTAAGAAGTTGATGTGACATGTTAGTAAAAGCAAAGTATTCTGTAAGCCAAGAGCTGTTCAGAGTGATAAGAAGGTTATCTCATTTAATAAAAAGATGAATTCAATAGAAAAACATGATATTTTAGAATTTTTTGCAACTACTAAGAGTGCTGAATATATATAAAGCAAATAGTTACAGGAGTAAAAGAAAGAAAAATAGATGAATCCACATGCACATTCGGAAATATTAACAGCTATGGTAAGCAGTTAAACAATAAGAATATATAGAGATATCCTACAATGTAATCAACAGATTTATGCTATATAAGACTAACAACTGCAAAATACACATTTCAAAAAATAGATACGGAACAAAATGACTATATGTTGAGCTGAAAACAAAACCTAACAAATTCCAAGGGACTGAAACCATGAAAGATCTCTGATTACAGTGAAATTAAACATAAATCAATAAAACAAAGTTAAATGAAAAATTCCTGGATGTTTGGAAATTAAATGACACATTCCTGTGTAACCAATTGGTCAAAAAAATAAGTAAAAATTATGAAGTATTTTGAACTGAATGATAGTGGAAATATGACTTATCAAAACCTGTGTGATGCAGGAAAAGTAGTATTTGATGAAAAATTTATTGCATTAAGTCATATAAGTTATAAAATAAGAACCTTTAAAATTAATGTTCTGGGGTGCCCTGAGAACACATATAAAAAACAGCAAATTAAATCCAAATAAAGTAGAAAGAAAGAATTCCTAAAGCTAAGAGCAGAAATCAATGTCTTCAAAAGCTGATGTGCAGATGATGCCAGTTCCAACAGTGCTCTTGGTGATATAAGAGAAAAACAATAAAGTCAAAAGTTGAAACTTTGAAAATAAAATAATAAAACACAATTTACAATATCATCAGTGAAAAGGAGATATTATTACAGAGATGATAGACATTAAAAATACAATAATATTGTAAATAAAGTTTTGGTGCAGCAAAGGAAATAGCACTCAAATATAAAATTTTCTTTTTAATTCTCAGCAAGGCAAGTTACTTCTACAGAAGGGTGCACCCTTACAGATGGAGCAATGGTGAGCACACACTTGGACAAGGGAAGGGAAGGGGTTCTTATTCCTGATGCACAAGGCCCCGAATGCTGTGTCATTCTGCTATTGGCTAGGGTTAGACCACACAGGCTAAAATAATTCTGATTGGCTAATTTAAAGAGAGTGACAGGGTGAATGGTTTGGCGGGAAAAATGGTTAGGACAGAGCAGGTAACTGGAATGAGTCAGGATGAAGCAGGTAATTGGAATGAGTCACAGTGGAGCAGGTAATCAGAATGAGTCAGGGTGGAATAGGTAATCAGAATGAATCAGGGTGGAGCAGGTAATCAGAATGGGACAGGGTGGAGCAGGTAATTGAAAAGATTGCTTTAGGAGGAAGTTAAGTTTAAAAGTAGAAGGTAAAGAATTGAACATCCTGACATATTGATTCCTTGAAAAGAAATTTAGAACTCATATCTAACAACCCCTCCTCTTGTATTTCCTTACAGCTCTTTCTTTTCAAGCTTTTTAACGTGTCTTGGCTTAGTTGTTCTGCTTCATTTTCCAAAAGAAGAAGTTTCTCCAGATAAGGTGGAAGATAGTCAAGGGAGGTTTTAGTAAGTGCCATTTTTATAAGCCTCATCACCAACCCATGGATGAATGGTGTGACACAGCTAAGATAAGAATAAGTACACCCATTACGGCTGTGAGTGAAGTAAAAATTGAGGCTAATAATCTTTCCATTTATCCAACCACTTTTCTAGCCATTCTGTAAAGGGATCATTTACCCCTGAGTTGCTGGCTAACTCATTGAATAGCACAGTCAGACCTTTCAATGCCCCTGTTATATGTCCATTAGGGGCAGTGTTGTTTGGGATGAAGGTGCAACATTGAGTTTTAATCATGACACAAACTCCTCCTCTTTCTGCTAATGTCATGTCTAAGGCTATTGTGTTTTCCCAAGTCATCTGGCTAGTAGCCCCTAATTGCTCAGCTATTCCCTTAACAGCATCTCTAGTGTAGTTAATAATTCGCTGTTGGTTGTAATAGATGTAGTTTATCCAATCTACATTTTTATTAATTGTCAGCCACCATAATATTGACTCCAATCCTGCAGCTATTTGATTTTGGGCTTTAAATTGATTTGGCATTTCCCATCAAACTCCAATTGTGTTTAAATAGATGTGGGAGTTGAAAGACCCGTAAGTCACTTCTCTCACTTTACGACGTCTTATTTTTCCTTCCTCTGGTTGATGAAAGGGATAGCCAACTGGACTAAAGCACTAGTGCCACTCCAGTTATTCAGCAGAGTGTCCACTAATGGTCCACCACAATACCACTACAAGTCTGCTCAGGGATGAACAAGGTCTGACTGACTGATAAGCTCTGGAAAATTCTTAAGCTCACTGCATCCCTTCAGGTCTCCAAGGAATACTGAATTTCCTCCCTGTCATGAGAGACACGATGTGAACTTAGTGTTGGGAGACAGAAGCTGGATGGCCCTCAGGGGCTGACCTGCGGGTGCCAGACTACAAGATATAGCAGAGAGAGAGAGAGTGTGGCACAACTTGTTACTCCAGGCTGTAGAATCCTGGAAAAGAGCTACCATGAAGCCCAGGCCTGGTCGACTGGAGGACCACCCTAGTGAAAAGGGGACAATCTGTGCCTATGGCCTGCATGCACACAAGCATAACAATTGCTTTTGTTTAACATACGGATGGAATATTTGATCCATTCCAACCAGGAATTTGCATCTTGGTATCCTGTCTTAATTGCCAAAGTTTGTTTTAAGTCTTTAACTTCTGTAATAGCTATCTTGGTCTTTTCATTAGATAGAGGAGGAAAAATTGTTCCATTGTGAGAGGTTTTGGAAGAAGACTTAGAAGAAGGGGCAGGTGGCAGGGGATCAAAGAAATGCATTTCAAAGAATCCAGTAGGATCTTTCCCTGAAACCTCAGCCCCCATACCGTAAAACTAGCCTAAAGAAGGGAACCGACTTAGAAAATTGGAAGAATTTTGAAGGCTTGAGGTAATAACGTGTATAGGATTGCACTGGTTTAGCTGATAGTTGGTAGGGGGGCTGTCCCTCTAGTAAAATGAATGTATGGTTTTAGGAAATTACAAAAACTGGTTGGGGCAGTCCATCCTTGTTCATTAGTGGTCCACAGAACATTGGACCAACTATGGCATAAAAGCTCTACATGGGGTAGCAAGACTCCTGGTTGGCACTGTGGTCTTTATCAAAATCACCCAGGGTTAAATGGTCCCAATTCACTAATGCCCAGTCTGAGGAGAGTCAAGAGGGACAGAGGCACTTTTCTGAAGTAGAGAGCTGTCTTTGACTTGGCAAATTCCCACAAGGTATAACAAGGCAAGCATTACATGCAATAGTTTGAGGTAAAATTGATTTGGTATGTTAATAACTAGGTGGTCAGTAATAGAGCAAGGAAAGAAGAAAGAGTAATAGAATAGATGAAAGAGAGTTAAATTTTTCTAACTTTAGTTTGGTAGGGTTTTCCTCTGGTACTATGGCGCAGGATTCTCCAGGGGGTGGCGCTTTCTTGACTTGGGTGTGATAAGTCCATCCCCTTTTTGCTGTACAGACAGCAGTCTGAGTGGTTAGCAGCACAAGGTAGGGTCTTTCCCAGGCTGGTTTGAGTTTTCCTTCTTTCCACCCTTTGATGAGAACATGATCCTCAGATTGGTGCTGGTTTACCAGAAATTCTATAGGTGGTACCTGTGCTAAAAGACTTTTAGTTTTGAGGGAAAGAAAAGTGGAAGATAAACCCAGTATATAATTTCTAAGAAACTAAACTTTTGTTTTAAATGCGGGGACATCAGCAGTGGACTTTGTGGTCCTTGGTGTCTTCTTACTGAGAAATTTCCTTTAGCGCCTATTTTTATTAGTTTTTAGATCAAAGAAAGCCAAATACCATTCTATATTTGACAATGATTCTTTCTGTATGATTTTTATACCAGATAAGCTAAATTTCACCTTTATATTAGTGTGTTATTAATGTTAAACTTAATTTTAATAAAAACTTGTTGACATATTTATTCAATTTTTAATGCCTGACTGTAAGGTAAGATTTTTATATAGACTCTTTTTAATCTTTTATAATTTTTGTTAAAGAGCAGGTTAATGCTTTGAGAAAAAACTGTTGTGCTTTTATTTTAATATCCAGCTCACAGAAAAACTGGATGATAGCACTTTAACTTTAGCTAATATGTTTACACACAGAATTTCCTTTACAGTTAGTGTTTCAAAACTTGCTTAAACCTTTAAAACAAAATATTTTTTAACCTTTTAATGTAGGTAAAAATCCACATTCTTATGCCTCCTTATAATCCTTTTACAAAAGTTATATTTTACTTTCTTTATACACCTTGCATATAAACTGTTTTTGAACAGTTTTACATTCAGGAGTCCTAATTACTTTTAAATTATACAACATTTCTTGCATAAATTCCCTTTTATGACTTTTTTTCATGACTTTTACAGACAATTCTTTGACATGTCTCAACTTTCTGACTTGTTGCAAACATCCCTTTCTTTAAACAACCAGTTAATTTGTTTTACAGTAAGCATTTACTATATAACATTCCTTTTTACGTAAATTCTCCCCCTGCTCCTTTTTTTTCTTTTTTTTTTTTTAAGACGATAATCATTCTTTTCCAAAGTGAACTTCCTTCATGTCTGTGGACTAGACAGTCTAAAGCCACAAGATTAGAAGTTAGTATAATACATGTTAAACTGTTAACTTTTAGCAAACTTTACTTTTGTTGAAAAACTTGTAATTTGGGGATTTCAATTATTCTTTGCTATTAATAAGACTTCGTTCAGTCCATACTAATGTAGAATCGGTATAGATGGCTTGTTCCTGATTCTGTAAGTATTTAAAGTCTTGGCTAAGTGCAAACAGCTCACACATTTGAACAGACCAATTATTAGGCAATTTTCCTAAGAATGCTTCTACAAGAATTTCCTTATCACTTACTGAATACCTATTGTATCTTTTTCCCTCAATCACCCCAATCACCCAGGAAGAACCATGTACTGTCCTGTCCTGAACTGAGTTCCTCCTAGGTCTGGTTGGACCTTTGTATGGTAATTAAGATTTAGATACCCTGTTAGGAAACCTGCCGGGTTAAGGAATTTTCAGTGGTAAATGTTAAATGATCTTTTTCTAAAAGAATAGTCTTACACTTTAAGTACTTGAAGGTTCTTGAGTCAGTGAGCTACTTTTTTGTTTTTTTTTTTTTTGTTTTTTTTTTTTTGACTTAGGATAGTTTTGACCAGATGAGGGCTGCTCACAATGAGGTTTCATCTAAACGTTACTTTTCTAGTTTCTTCTGTTAACAAAGCAGTTGCCGCTACAGATTGAATGCATTTGGGCCATCCACGGGTTACTGGTTTAAGGATTTTTGATTAGGAAGGCTACAGGTTGTCAGTGGCCTCAGTGTTTTCGGGCTACTCCCTTGTTTATACTGACAACAAGGTCACATTGGAGTGTTACAGGGTCACAGAGAAGATCTTCAATTATTAATTATAGGTTTTAAATTTATCCTGGCTTTTAAAGAAATAGGATACACTCTTTTCTCTTTACTACTTCTAGCTCTCTCTCTCTCTTTGACTCTCTGTCTCTTTGATTCCCTCTTTGTCTTTCTGTCTGTTTCTCTCTCTCTCTGACTCTCTGTCTCTTTCTCTCTCTTTCTTTCTGATTTCCTCTCCCAGTTTCTCTTTCCTCTTTGCTGGTCTTTCCCTGCCTCTGCCAGCCGCTTATGCTGCTGTTCTCCCCTCTCCTTCCCCTTCCCCTAGGGTAGGGAGGGATGGGAGTGGAGCTACACTTTCTTCCCACAAGAAGAAAGGAAAGGGGAGTTCTGAATATTTTTCTTACTACCAGAGGTTTGTGTGAGGTTCAACCAACTGAAATTTGCGGAGGCTCAACCCCTCAATCCAGGGATGTCTTGTCTTGCTTGCCCCAGAAGCCTCAATCATTCAAACCCGGGATGTCTTGCCTTGCCTGCTCTGGAAGTGTCAGCCTTCAAACCAGTGATGTCTCACCATGCTGCTCTGGAAGGTTGGCCTGTTTCCTCCCTTTCCCCCTCTGAAGGTCCCTTGCACACTTCCCACTCGTGTTGTCCTCTCTGGTTGCTCCCCCAAAGGAGAATTAAGCACCTCTTAGTGTTAGCATGCCAGTATAAATCCCACAGCCGGATATGCCCTAAGCTGTATGAGGTAGCTAGGGAACTGCAGAGAGGACCCACTCCCTCCATCCAACAGTAGGACTTTTCACCATCCACACAAATACCACCACAAGTAGGGTTGTTTGTGATCATTCATGCATACACACATTTAGCCCTCCGGAATTTGACTACCAAGGAAATACTTTACCAGCTCCTATGGTTTCTCCTTTCTTGGTCTGTGCACAGAGTTGTTGTCACAGCTAGGTTTCTGGCCAGTTTCTTTCCGCATTGCTGAGAGCTCAGGTTATTTCTTGCACTGGGTGAGTCCTGATTTCTCACCTCTGAGGCTGCCACAAGTGGGCAGGGTTCACCTCCTCAGAAGAGAGAACTAGAGACCACCCCTAGAGGGGAATGTAATCGTGGACTAGCCCCCAATTGTTATAAATAAAGTTTTATATATATAAATATAAAGAAATATCCAGTACAAAATTTTCTTTCAATTTTCAGCAAGGCAACGTACTTCTATAGAAGTGTGCGCCTTTGCAGATGGAGCAATGGTGATCACACACTTGGACAAGGGAGGGGAAGAGGTTCTTATCCCTGATACACGTGGCTCCTGCTGCTGTGTCATTCCCCTATTGTCTAGGGTTAGACCTCACAGGTTAAGCTAATTCTGATTGGCTAATTTAAAGAGAGTGATGGAGTGAGTGGTTTGGTGGGAAAAGTGGCTATGACAGAGCAGGAAATTGGAATGAGTCAGGGTGGAGAATGAGCAGGTAATCAGAATGTATCTGGGTGGAGCAGATAATCAGAATGGGTTGAGGTGGGGTAGGTAATTGGAATGCATCAGGGTGGAGCAGATAATTGAAAATATTACTTTATAAGGATGTTAAGTTTAAAAGTAGAAGGCAAAGAATTGAACATACTGACATATTGATTATTTGAAGAGAAATTTAGAACTCATATCTAACAGTGAAACTAATCTCTCTACTAAAACTACAAAAGGTATCCGGGGGTGGTGGCAGGAACCTGTAATTTCAGCAATTTGGGAGGCTAAGGCAGGAGAATCACTTGAACTCAGGAGGCAGAAGTTTCAGTAAGCTGAGGTCAGGCCACTGCACTCCAGCTTGCGTGGAAAGTGCATCTCAAAACAAAACAAAGCCAACATCTAAAAAAAAAAAAAGAAAAAAAAAAAAAAGAAAAGAAAAACCCAACTACAGAAAACAATATATTTAATGATAAAATATTGAATATTGTCTCCCAAAGATCAGGAAGAGTATGTCTCCAATATTGCCACCTCTATTCAACATTGTTTTGATATTTTAGCAATTGAATAAAAAACAAAAAACAAAACTGCAATAAAATTTAAAGATTGGAAAACAGTACAACCTTTATTATTTGCAAGTGACATGACTGTGTACATAGATTTTTTTTTAAATTTTAAAACATAATTGCTAAGTGAATTTATCAAGTTTTCCCAAGGTAAATACAACATAAAAAGTAATTGTATTTTTATATATTAGTATCAAAAATTAGAAAATAAAACAAATTAGCAAAATGAAAATAGCAGAAAAAATCATACAAAATGCATGACTTCATATCATTAAAGTTTTAAAGACATCTGTATTGTATACTCTACCAGTGAGGTATATTTAAAGAGACTTAGATAAACTGAGAGCTATACTATAGTAGTAAATTGACATGTTGAATTATGTTAAGATGTCCATAACGGTAACATAGACTGTGTGGTGTTGTCGCATGGGTAGGCAATGACCAAAGTAAAGGATAGAGGGTGCTGAAATAGACCCATTTATATCTGATTACTGCTGTGGTCTAGATGTCTCTCTCAAAATTCATACATTGACACTTAATTGACAATGTGGAAGTCTTAAGAAATGAATATTTTTGGGAGTAATTAAGTCATGAGAGTGTAGTCCTCCTGGATAAAATTAGAGCCCTTGGTTAAAGGATTTGAGGCAATGGGTTTGCTCTTTTCCTTTTTTGTGCCGTGTGAGAAGAAAGTGTTAGCATTCTTTTTGACTTTCCTTGCTTTCCACCACGTGAGGTCAGCTAGAAGGTGCCATCTATGAGAAATAGGATTTCACCAGACACTGAGCCTGCTGGCACTTTGATCTTGGGCTTCCTGACTTTCATAATTGTTAGAAAACAAGATACTGCTCTTTAAAGTTTAGTCTCATGTATTTTGCTATAGCAGTGCAGACAAAGATAGTTACTTTAATTAAATGAACACTTCCGCCAGAATTTAGTGGATTTAGATAATCATTTTAATAAATAGTACTATAGTCATTCCCTTCATTTAAAAAATTGAGCAGATATCTATTTGAGAGTAATGGCAAAACTACATGCAAATGTAAAGTAATTCAAATTTAGAAAAAATTAGGAAGCTTGTCTTCATAAACATGAGATTGAAAATTATATTTTTATTTTAAATTTTTGTGGGTACATGGTATGTTTATGTGTACATATTTATGGGGTACCTAAATATTTTGATACAGGAATAAAATATATAATAACCACATCAGGGTAAATGAGGTATCTGTCACCTCAAGCATTTATTCTTTCATTATGTTACAAACAATTCAATTATATTATTTTAATTATTTTTAAATGTATAAAAATTATTGTTCACTATAGTCACCTTGCTGCGTTATCAAATGCTTGAGATTATTCACTCTCTCTAATTTTATTTTTGTACCCATTAACTGTCACCTTGTCCACCCCATCTAACCCTTCCCAACCTCTGGTAACCAGACTTCTACACTTTATCTCCAGGAGTTTAGTTGTTTTAATTTGTAGCTCCTACAAATAAGTAAGAACATGCACAGTTTGTGTTTCCATGCCAAGCTGAATTCACTTAATATAATCATCTCCAATTCCATTCATGTTGTTGCAAATGACAGGATCTCATTCATTTATATGGCTGAATTGTACTCCATTGTGCATATGTAACACATTTTCTTTATTTGTTTATCTGTCTGTTGCTTCCAAATCTTGGCTATTGTGAACAGCACTGCAATAAACATGGGAATGCAAATATCTCTTCTATATGCTGATTTCTTTTCCTTTGGGTATATACCTAACAGTTTGATTTCTGGATCATATGGTAGCTCTATCTTTAGCTTTTTGAGGAACCTACAAAGTGTTCTCCCTAGTGGCTGTAATAATTTATACTCCCATCAACGTGTATGAGTATTCCCTTTTCTCAGTGACATTGACAGCATTTGGGATCACTACTATTTTGGATAAAAGCCATTTCGGCCGGGCGCGGTGGCTCACACCTGTAATCCCAGCACTTTGGGAGGCCGAGGCGGGCGGATCACAAGGTCAGGAGATCGAGACCATCCTGGCTAACATGGTGAAACCCCGTCTCTATTAAAAATGCAAAAAATTAGCCAGGCGTGGTGGCGGGCACCTGTAGTCCCAGCTACTTGGGAGGCTGAGGCAGGAGAATGGCGTGAACCCAGGAGGCGGAGCTTGCAGTGAGCCGAGATCACACCACTGCACTCCAGCCTGCGCGACTGAGCGAGACTCCATCCCAAAAAAAAAAAAAAAAAAAAAAAAGCCATTTCAACTAGGGTAGGATGATTTCTAATCATGGTTTTGATTTGCATTTCTCTGATGATGAATAATATCAAGCACCTTTTCATACACCTTTTAGTCATGTGTATGTCTTCTTTTGAGAAATGCCTATTCAGGTATTTTGCCTATTTTTAAATGGGATTATTATATTTTTTCCAATTGAGTTTTTTGAGCTCCTTATATATTCTGATTATTAATCCCATATCAGATGAATAGTTTGCAATTTTCTTCCAATCTATGGGTTATCTCTTCACTGTGTGAATTGTTTCCTTTGTCATGCAGAGGCTTATTAACTTGATATGATCCCATTTGTCCATTTTGGCTTTGGTTACCTGTTCTCATGGGGTATTACTCAAGAAACTGTTGCCCAGTTCAGTGTCCTGTAGAGTTCCCCCAATGTTTTCCTTTAGTTCGTCTGAGGTCTGAGACTAAAGTCTTTGTAATTCATTTAGATTTTATTTTTGCGTATGGTGAAAGACAGGGGTCTAGCTTCATTCTTTTGCATATGGATATCCAGATTTCCCAGCACCATTTATTGAATAAAGTGCTCCTTCTCCAATGTATGTTACTAGCACCATTGTCAAAAATAAGCTTACTGTATAAATGTATATATTTATATGTCTGTCTACCTTCATCAATATTGATATGGCCCCGATTAGTGGAGAAACATAAGGGCTCTTGTCTCATGCTGAATTAGATAAAATGACACGGACACACGTGGAGTGGTTTTAATGAGTAGAGAGTTT
>NW_012117766.1:1757422-1760220 GCF_000951035.1 Colobus angolensis palliatus
TGGGGGCTCTCACCCCACAGTTCCCTTCCACACTGCCCTAGCAAAGGTTCTCTATGAAAGCCCTGCTCCTACAGCAAACTTATGCCTGGACATCAAAGTGTTTCTATACATCCTCTGAAATCCTGGTGGTGGTTTACAAAACTCAACTGTTGACTTCTGTGCACTCGCAGAATCATCACCACATGGAAGCTGCCAACACTTGAGGCTTATACCCTCTGATGCCAAGGCCCAAGCTCTATGTTGGCCTCTTTCAGTCATGGCTGGTGTGGGAAGCAAGGAACTAAGTCCCTATGCAGCATACAGCACAGGGACCCTGGGCCCAGCCCACAAAACCACTTTTTCCTCCTAGGCCTCTGGGTCTGTGTTTGGAGGAGCTGCCATGAAGACCTCTGACATGCCCTGGAGACATTTCTCCCATTGTCTTGGAGATTAACATTCGGCTCATCATTATATGTGCAAATGTGTGCAGTTGCCAGATATCCTAAATCATCTTTCTCAAGTTCAAAGTTCCACAAACCTCTAGGGCAGAGGCAAAACGTTGCCAGTCTCTTTGCTAAAATATAACCATAGTCACTTTTGCTCCAGTTCACAACAAGTTCCTCATCTTCATCTGAGACCACCTCATCCTGGGTTTCATTGTCCAAATCATTATCGGCATTTTGATCAAATACATTCAAGAAGTCTCTAGGTAGTTTCAAACTTTCCCATGATTTTCTGTCTTCTTCTGGGCCCTCCAAATTGTTTCAACCCAACTGTGAAGTCGTTTCCACATTTTCATTTATTTATTCTGCAGTGCCCCACTCTATTGGTACCAATTTATTCAATTAGTCCATTTTCATGCTGCTGATAAAGACATATCCCAAACTGGGTAATTTAAAAAAGAAAGGGGTTTAATGGACTTACAATTCTACATAACTAGGGAGGTCTCACAATTATGGTGGAAGGCAAGGAGGAGCAAGTCATATTTTATGTGGATGGCAGCAGGCAAAGAGAGAGCTTATGGAGGGAAACTCCCATTTTTAAAACTATCATATCTCCTGAGACTCATTCACTATCAGGGGAACAGTGCAGGAAAGACCCACCCCCATAATTCAGTCACTTCCCACTGGATTCCTCCCATGACACATGAGAATTGTGGGAGTTAAATTCAATGTAAGCTTTCGGTGGGAACACACCCAAACCATATGAATGCCAGTAATGCCCCGATATCAAAACCAGACAGAGACACATAAAAAACAAAAAAAAATAAAAAACTACAAGTCGATATCTCAGATGTACCTTGACACAAAAATTCTAAACAAAGTTCCAGCAAACAGAATTCAGCAACACATTAGAAAGATCATTCATTATGACCATGTGGGATTTATCCCTGGAATTCAAGGATAATCAACAAATATAAATTAATAAATGAGAATGAAGGACAAAAACCATATAATCATTTCAATTGATGCTGAAAAAGCATTTGTAAAATTCCATATCCCTTCATGTATAAAGTACTCAAAAAATTGTGGGTAGAAGGAACATACCTCTTCACAATAAAGCCATATGTAACCGACCCACAGTTAGTGTCATACAAAATGCAAAAAACTGAAAGCCTTCCCTCTAAGATAGGCAACACAATAAGGATGCCCACTTTCACTGCTGTTGCTCAACATAACACTGAAAGTATTGCTAGAGCAATCACACTAGAGAAAGAAATACAGGTCATCCGAATTGGAAAGGAAGTTGTTAAATTATCCTTGTCTGCAGGTTATATAATTTATTTTTGGAAAAACCTGAAGTCTCTATGAAAAAATTATTACAAATGATAAATTCAGTAAAGTTGTAGGATACAAAATCAGCAACAAAAATCAGTAGCATTTCTATATGCCAACAGACTAGAATCTGAGAAGAAAATCAAGACAATAATCTCATATACAATACTCCAAACAAAATAAAATACCTAGGATTTAAGTTAACCAATGAAGAGAAAGATCTCTGTCATAAAAGTTTTAAAATATTAATGAAGGAAATTGAGGAGGACATAAAAAATAAGAAGATTTCAGAGGATGTATAGAAACACCTTGATGTCCACGCATAAGTTTGCTGCAGGAGCAGGGCTCTCATAGAGAACCTTTGCTAGGGCAGTGTGGAAGGGAAATGTGGGGTGAGAGCCCCCACACAGAGTACCTACTCGGGCACCACCTAGTGGAGCTGTGAGAAGAAGGCCACTGTCCTCCACACCCAAGCGTGGTAGATTCATGACAGCTTGCACCATGCACCTGGTGAAGCCACAGATACTCAATGCCAGCCCATGAAAGCAGCCAGGAGGGAGGCTGTACTCTGCAAAATCACAGAGGCAAAGATGACCAAGAGCAGAGGAACCCACCTCTTACATCAGCATCACCCAAATGTTAGACCTGGTGTTAAAGGAGATCATTTTGGAGCTTTAAGATTTGACTGCCTCACTGGATTTTAGACTTGCATAGGGGCTGTAGCCCCTTTGTTTTTAATTTATCCCAATGGCTGTATTTACCCAATGCCTGTACCCCCATTGAATCTAGGAAGTAACTAGCTTGCTTTTGATTTTACAGGCTCATAGACAGAAGCGACTTGCCTTGTTTCAGATGAGACATTGGACTGTGAACCTTTGAGTTAATGCTGAAATGAGTTAAGACTTTGGTTTGGTTGTGCTCCCATCCAAATCTCATCTTGAATTGTAATTCTCACAATGCCCATGTGTTGTGGGAGAAACACAGTGAGAGGTGATTTAATTATGGGGACAGATCTTTCCTGCACTGTTCTCATGATAGTGAATG